>NW_028168150.1:0-118923 GCF_964237585.1 Gallinula chloropus | reverse complement strand
AGAGAACAAATATAATTATTGCATGGCACTGGTTTTACTGATTTTGTTTTCAGACTGGGGGAAGATGAGATTGAAGTCTCTCCTAGCTCTGTGACCACATGACACATAATGGCCTTCTCCCCCTTTATGGCTGTCTCTGAAGTTCTTCTGTAGATTGGATAGATGCTCGCCTAGATATTTTAGAACGGCAGTAAAATATTATTGTCCGCTGGGAAAAAAGGATTAAATGCTACTGTATGTAGGGTATGGTAGAATCTTCAAAGGAAGAGCACAAGGGGAAAAAATTAAGGAAAATAGCCTTAAAAATACACATAAATGCTAAAATTGATACTTGTCCAAATCACAACAGAAATAAATCAGGTATTATCTACTCAATGCACAGATAATTTTCCATCTTTTGTTTGAATCGCTGCTCTGCTTCCTTTGCATGGTGGGTGGCTCAGTTGTGCATATTGTTGGTTTTACTACACTTATTGATATAGGAAATGCATGTTTTTTCACAAAATAATATAAAAACTGGATCCTCTTGCTATTTCTATATTCAAAAATGGAATGAACAGCAAGATTTATTTTCTTGCAAATAAATGTTTTCCCAAGTCCATATTTTGACAAGAACTGATGTAAATGGGTAAATGGTTGGTAATTCATGCTATAAAAGCAATTTATTTTATGCTGAAGTGGAAGCAGCAGCTCTGCTTGATGGAAAGTGTATCTTATATAGACAAGAGCTCCACTGAGGAAAGTCCAGTTTTTGTAGTAGCTAGTTTTCTTTTTTTTTTCTTTTCAGAAATTATTTTGCCAGTTGTCAAACATTTCCAGTTCCTGACTACTTCAACAGACTTTGAGAGTAGTCAGCTACTTAAGACACAAATAGAAACTCCTCCGGAAAAGTACAATAAAAAGACAATCAACTACTTTAAAATTTTAGATACCTGTTACTCAGAAACTGGGAATAATCAAAATAATGCAGGACACTGCAATTGTAATAATCACAGAATCACAGAATCATAGGGGTTGGAAGGGACCTCCAGAGATCATCGGGTCCAACCCCCCTGCCAAAGCAGCTCCCTAGGACAGATCACACAGACAGGCGTCCAGGTGGGTCTTGAATATCTGCAGAGATGGAGACTCCACCACCTCCCTGGGCAGCCTGTGCCAGTGTCACCCTCACTGTGAAAAAGTTCTTCTGCATATTGGTTAGTATAAATAACATAATGGAATGAGATAAAATTGGGGGAAAAAAAAGTGTGCAAAAATATCACTTATTATGAAGCACTTAGGCAGAGTTTTATGCTCTGGTTGTTCTTATCACAAGGACAATTTTGTTTCCTGTCAGAGGAACAGTTAAACTTCTTATAAAATATTTTTGGTATCCTCTGAAAAACTAATAGGAATGAAAATGTCCTCTGCTGTTTTTAAATGAAATTTCCTATGCTTGTAAGTGAGATTCCATTTAAAAAAATATAGGGCATGCATGGCTGAAACCCTAAAATATGAAATCAGCAAGAACTCGGTTTTGTAATAAACTCAAAAGCTCTCCCCATTTTCTTGTCTAGGTAACACTGTACTTCAAGTAACTGGAAACAAAAGCTATAGTAGCAAGTTTCAAGCATGACTTTTCTGACATGGAGAGAAGCAAGTAAGAATGATCACTATTAACAGTCTTGACTAATGTAATTCCATCTAACACTTTACTGCAATTTCTATCTTATTTTGTTGGATATAACAGAAATTGCAGAAAGCTACATAATGATCAAATTGCAGCAAATCTGTACATTTACACTACTCATTTAATACACGCTATTCACAAGCTATTAAAAAGAGCAGAATTATGGTGGTGCTACTCTCTCTTGAGCTGCTCGGTGCTTGTGTGAGCTCTCCCCCTTTTCCTGGGCTGCAGAGCAGCCTGTGATAAGTTGGGTACAGATCGTGAAAGATAACAGAGCAAAGTGTTTGGACCACCCCCTTAATGTGCCTGGCTCTTGCTTTCCCTGTTGATTGGGAATGGTAATAATGATCATTCTCCTCCTGATAACCTGGTACATATCAGTATCTGGGTCAAGACCCAAAAGGGGGAGATGTCAGAAAAGCTCCAAGTCTACACAGCTGGTGGAAGGTACCAGAATATTTTGCCAACTGAGCTGAACCAACATGGAAAAGTACCTGGCAAACGTCAGTTGCCTTGGACACTATAAATAGCGATTCTAAGCAAGACCCTTTGAGCTGTCCTGGATCACAGTATGTTGTGACCAGAATCTCCCCTGAGGTGGAATGTCTGTCAGGCAAATCCCTCAAGATTTGTCTGCTGACAGAGGACCAAGGTAAAGTCAGCCTTTTGAGTCTCAACTGTCACTTGCTGAGGAATGCTGATGCATTGTGAGTTTTTTCTCTTAAACTTGAAGAGGAAAGAGCTTCTCTCATCCACCTTTCCACATACACAAACTACAGATACTTGCCTATATGAGTGTGGGTCACATATTTCTGTTTGACATATTACTGTTTGTCTATCTTATGTTTTATGTATACACATCACTACCTATGTACTTTAAGATACATTATAGTAAGTTAGTGTGAACCTTGTCATCTTAGTATCTATATTTAAGTTACTATTTAATCAATATAGATATATACACGTATTTTTACTAAATCACCTGTAAATCTTTAAATTAGTCAATCATTAAATGCTGTTAAGATTTAACCTCTGATTTATGTTATACAATTAATCAATTCCAGATTGACTAAATTGTAACCATGTCAAACACCTTTTCACCCCGGACAAGAACAGATTAAGAATTTTTTTTTTTTTTTTTTTTTTTTACATTTTTCAGTTTATAATAACTAAAGACATGAGAGACAAAAAAATGTTGCATGGTATTTTTCTTATTAGTTGCATTTTTACTATGTATTATATGAAGACAAGATGAAAAAAAGGCAAAATCACATAGTCATTCTGATACTTTAGAAGTAAATAGAGCAATATGATTAGTAGACGCTCCACTTTCCAATAGATTAGCTCTGCTTGTACTAGAAGATATTTATAAACTTTTCCAATTACAAACCCATTTGGGCAAACTGAATAGTTTAGCTCAAGTGTTAGACATCTTTAACTCAGTGGTAGAGTAGAACATTGTATCTGCTTTTTCACATGGTTATGATTTAAATACTTAGCTTTCTTATTTCTAACTAGAAAGACAAATATAGAAATAGATTGCCAGTAGATTATCTATCAAAACTTAGTAAGGAATAACAACGAATCTCTACAATGGAACCATACACTTTTTCTCCTTTCTGAATCTGAACTAATTTATTAGTGGATGATTTGTATCTGCTCAGTTGAATGACTTGTATCTGCTCAATGTTCAATTGAAAAGTTAGCAGTTGTTAACATTTTTGTAAGTGGAAAGCACTCATTTAGCAGCACATATTCAACTGATATCAGTATTTGAAAAAAATCCATATAATAAATCAGCATTAACTGTAGTCAACAATAGCAACAAAATAAATTTTCTGTTACCTCCTTAATTACTTGATGTTATTATGAATTGAAACATTTATACTAAATGAAACTAAATAGAAAAGAAACTGAAGTCTATTTGTCTCTTAATCCTAAAACTGTTAGGAAAGTTAGGAAAGATCACCATTCTGCTATGTTTTCTTAAACTTGATGGTTGGTCTCTCTCTCAAAAAAGAAAAAAAAAGAAACTGATTTTTAACCTTGTTGAATTAAAACTTTAAGGAAAATAATTTCTGTTATTGGGCTATACTACTTTTCTACTTTTTCAGCTAATCCAACCTTCACTACAAGTCTGCTCACTCAAAACAAGGTATATGTACAGCAGAAAACTTGTAGAAAGTAATATAAAGCAATTACTTTAACTTCAATCTCCTGTCTATTTTTATCAATAAAAATTATAAAAATGGTTTTAAAGACCGTGAACGCAACCTTACACTGAAACCATAAAACCATCTCTTAAGAAGCATAACCCTCAACATTCTTTCCTCATCTCAGTATTAATATCAAGTCCAGTGGATCCAAGGAATAGACACCAAGGCTGTCTATTCAGAAGCACCGTAGGCATAGCAGCAAAGGCCTCATGTACTAACGCAACATAAACTCAATGCAAGTTTTTTATTTTAATAACGTTACAGGACTGAACAGTGACAAATTGTATTGGCTCATTAAAGTTCTCCTGAAAGTGCTTTAAGACGCATGATAGTATATATTGACTCACATTAGAAGAAAATACGCTTTGTTAAAAGAACCATGGTTATTTCCTTGAAAGAAGGTTTATTTTCTTGAAAGTACACATTGGAAAGTACACAGTGAAGATAATGCTACTGATATGCCACATCCAAGATGGATTTCCTCCTACTCTAATACTGAAAAGTCCTACAAAAATGACTGAAGCAATTTAGTGTGTTGAGGAAAGCTACATAAAGAAAAATACTGCTGTCCAAATATGAAAGAAACATTAGCTTTTAAATTTTTCTTTGGTTGTTTGAAGTAATATTTATACTCTTAAAGGTTCAAAATAATTGTAGAAATTATGATGGGTTAATTTTAAAATATTTTTCAAGAGGAACTCAACTGCAATATTTAACAGATATCAAATGCTTTTTCCAAAATGCTGTTTCCTTTTTGCATTTGAACTCAGTGAGGTGTTCCCTTTCTTCTACAGCTATGATCGTTTCATTTAAACATTATGAATTATTGAAATAGATCTCGTAAAATAAAAAAAATAAAAAAAAAAATCCCAGGAGTTTTCTTTGACTGTATGGGCATTAAATTCCACATATATACACACACTCCCTAGTATGGATTGGAAAGGATAAGGAAAATTATAATGTAAATTACCCTAATGTTCACTTCATTCATATTACATTCTTTACAGGCTGCTACAGCGAGACTTAAGGATATTTTTGAAAAGTGCCAACTGTTAAAAACATTTTTCTATTCAGTGTTTTTTACTACTTTAAAGCATATAATGCATTGGTAGTTAAAAGGTGTATGGAGTGTATCTGAGGGAAAAGGCTGAGAAAGGATGTGATAAAATAAGACAGAGAAATTACATCTAACCTCTAAGCCTGCTCCTCTTTCTGTTGCTTTGTCTCTCAATCACAATGCCGAAGCAATATTTACTTTAAGACAATGATGAAACAAGGCAATAATTTTGCCGAGGACATGCTTTGCAGACATTGTTATTCAGCTAGCAAAACAGGGGTGCCTTACTCCAGTCCTCTTCCTTTCCTTTCTGTTGTGGTGAGCCAAGCTACGCAAACAAAAGCTCTGTGGCAGCTTTACCAAAACCTTATGCAGGACTCTACATCCATTTTCTGGGGTGAAAAGAGTTCCTGACTACAGGGAAGATAACGGATTCCCTTGGCAGATCTTTGATAAAATTGAAGCAGGGGATGCAAAAGCTGTGGATGATTTTTTTTTTTCTTCTCTATGAAGTACAGGCATTTCCAGGAAGCTCTACAGAAAGATACTGCACTGGTGCAGCTTCACCTTGAGTACTGTGTGCAGTTTTGGGCACCACAGTATAAGAGGGGCATGAAACTACTGGAGAATTAAGAACCACTAATTTGTTCACTGACTGAGCACACCAATCTGATTCATAGTTTTGTATCTCAGTGGAATAACATTTAAAGATTTGTTTGGTTTTGAAAAGATGCTAAGATAAACACAATGATTTTCTTTGATTAGGTCTTGGAGCTTCTGAATTTTTTTAAACTGAAAGAGCAGCTTTCTGATTTGTATCTAAAGTGATCAAACAAGCACAAAGGAAAAGAAAATATGACATTAAGACATCTTGGTAAACTAATAGAGAGGCTTAAGAGAATCTGTACTCCACTGACTTAATATAGGGTTTCATGTGACTAAAATCATAGATCTCACTGGAAAAAAAGAGGAATATTTTAATATTTGCAGTTTAAACCCACAACTCCTTATTCAAGAAAGCACATAACAAATAACAAATTGTTTATTTCCTATCTTATAGGTAGCATTGTCTTGATAATATGTCTTTAAAAGAGCACAGGAGACCACTTGCTACATCCTATCTGACTTTGTTAATCAGCAAGATTTGTCAACCTTTGGAGGATGGTAAGCAGTGAAGTCGTCATTGCACATGTGATTAGAAGTTAGCCTATAACCTAATGACTCAAAGAATACTTATATTACCTAGACATGTTGCAAATGACTTTATATGCAATTTCTAGTCTCTGTCAGATCACTTACCCTGAGTTGTAACTTTTTTTTACCTCTCTTTTTCCTTTTTCCTTTAGATATTTTGTAAGACATACTAGGAGAATTTGAAATGTGAGTGAAAAATGGCAAATGTACTATTTCCAGTATTCCTCAGAAATAAACAAGAGGCTTTCTTTTATTGCAGTCAGAGATCAGTATGAAACAGATTTTTTAGTCCAAAAACATATAATGCAGCTACACAGAGAAATACATATTTGCCTTTCATTCTTCATTTTTGGACAGACTCCCATCATCAGAAGTCCATGTGCTTCAGTGCAGTACCCATCAGGCAGGTTCTATTTCTGCATGTCTACATAGGGTATACTTAGTTTCTGTTTTGGTGATCTTCAAAAGACAACATTCACAAAGCTGTGATTTGTGAATACATAGGGCACATTTTGTAAGCAGGAATATTTTGTGAAAGTTTGATGTTCATTTTAGTATTCACAATGGCAGATAATTAACGCCCAGTTCTAATCTGGGAGGCAAACACAGTAATATTTGTACTCAATTTGCCTCCAGATGTATGCATGGCAGGAGTAAAAAGGAGGGAAAAAGTGAAAAGGAGAAAGTAGGGCATTGCTAGTGTCGAGCAAATGTATATATAGCAATAATTAGTAAGATCTTAGTTCTCCAAGTTTGACTGGGCAGTGCATCTGAGGAAAGCCCATCTTGGCAAGAACCCTGATTTGCCAGTCATTAATGTTTAACTCTGAAATCCAAGGCCACTTAAGCGCAAGGAAGCAATGTTAGCAGAGGCCTAACAGAGAAAGGCAGAAATTGATAGCAATTATAAGAACAAAAAGTAAGAAAATTCTTTTATCTAGACTCCAGTTAAGAATCATCAGGTTGTACTGTCTGAATTATTTTTTTTCTTTAATACAGATAACTATTACAGGCATCCGAACTGTTAAGAAGTGCCAACTTACCTTATAATTAAAACAATATACTTCTTTTTAATAGTTAGGTTTACATTCAAGATTAATTTAAGCATGTACACTTAAGCCATGAAGACAATGAAGGCTTAACTGATTTACAAGCTGGTCTTGAGAGTCTAATAAAATACTTTAATGCAAAGGTCTTGTGAAGACCTATCTGAATGAGGACACTCAGAGGCTATGTAAAAACTGAAATCTTGCACACAAGACTTAAACACACACCTACATATGCATATACAAAAGAGAACCTGCACTCAAAGTTTAATTATTGTCATGGATCTTTAAAATATCCACTGTTACGGTCATGTAAAGATGGGTGTTTGTAACTGGAAAATGTGGAAAATATGTACACAATTGTATCAGCACCAGTCTTCAGGAAAGAGGAGAGAGCTTTGTCAGTATGCATTTTTATGAGCCATGTCAACTATGTTGTGCCAAATTGACCTGATTGGCAAGGATAAAAGGCAGCTAGTTATATAATTTCATTGAAGTCTATCGAATAAAGCATTACACAAAATCCTGAATACCAATGATATAACGTAAAAAATCAAATTTAATTATCATAATGATATAGGCAGAAATATACTACCTGCTCATTTCAAAGCCCACCACAGCTAAAAAAGCTAATACGCGTGACATAAGCAGAATCGGTTCTTTTGCTACATCACTATACTCTTAACTCATATTCCCAGAAGTTAGGAAGGCACATCATTCAATTCCATCACTCAATTTGAAGAAAAAAGATAAGCAAATGTACTGATACACATAAGCCAAGGAACACCTTTGTCATAGTTTTGCGTGTCTGAGTTCTGATGGAGAAGGGGGGCTGCAGGGGTGGCTTCTGCTAGAAGCTACTAGAAGCTCTCTGTGGGGGCCAGAGAGTAAACACCAGCCGGCTCAAGGCCAGAGTCATTCTGACCAAGGCCAAGCCCATCAGCAATGGTCACAGCACCTCTGGGAATCACATTTAGGAGAAAAAAACCCACTACTAACAGCTGCATTTTGCCACCAGAGAAAGGAGTGAGATGATGTAAGAAACTGTGCAGACACCAAAGCCAGGGAAGGCAGGGAGGAGGAACCCCAGGTGCCAGAGAGAAAGATGCCCCTGCAGCCTGTGGAGAAACCCATGGTGGAGTGGGTGTCCCCCCACAGCCCATGGAAAAGGCCGAGTCCCCACCTGAAGCCCCTGGAGAGGCCCCACGCTGGAGCAGGTGGAGACATACAGAAGACACTGTGACCAGTGTTGGAGCAACTGTTTGCACACACTTGCAGCCCGTGGAGAGAGACAAAGAGGAACGAGAGAGAGAAATATCCACACCAGAGCAGGTTTGCTGGAGAAGGCAGGAAAGCTTGTGACTCCATGTGTGGGAAAAGTAAGGGAGGATTCTGCAGCTGCGGAACTACACAGTGTAGCAAGCGACCAAGATCTGATAGCCTTGATTGGGCGAAAGCCGTGGGAGACATGAAGGTCGGAACGTCTTGAAACCTTGGGAGGCGAGAGACATTCCATTGTGCTGACAGTGTAACTGCAGCTGCAGTCTGAAGATAACCTCTAACCCAGACGACATCAGTAACCTGTGAAAAGCCTTTTGTTGATTCTGTGTTAGCCAATCAATGCAGAACTCACTAAGCTTAAACGCATCTAGAAAGTATATAAACTGCTGTGTGTGTGTAATAAACTGATCACTTGCTTACATTAAGTGGTGTCCCGTCTCTCTGTTGCGGCAAATGGTGACCCCGACGTGATTCGATCCAAAACGGACCGGACGACTCGGCATCCGAAGAATCGGAAAAACTGCCTATTGGGCAGCCGGTCGCAACTCCCGCAGAACTACAGAGTAAGCTGCTGAAACGGAAGCAGAAGCCGGCCGGCGAACAATCCCTCAAGGAAAAGAGGTGAGCTGCGGGTAATCAGGATGGGAGGTCAAGTTTCGACCCCCGTAGAAAGAGACGTATATGAACTTATGAAAGCTTTATTAGCTAAACATGATAAGACTATTTCGGGTCATGATCTTAGATGTACCTTGAAGTGGGTCCAAGTTAAAATTCCCACCGTTACTGCATCAAATATTTTTACAACGGACATATGGGACTCCGTGGGTGTTAAACTTTGGGACGGAGCCACAAAGGGCGACCCCCAGGCACAAAAACTGCTCCCTTGGTGGAGAATTATATTTGAAACTTTAAAAGAACAAGAGCGCTCTAACAGAGCAAATAAATCGCCTGGAAAAGACCCTGACGGGGACGACTCCCCTGTCCTTCTTTCAGCCCCACCGGAACTGCCTCCCTCCCCTGAAACCGATCCTTCATTAGTGCCAAAGCCATCCTCAAACAAAAGGGTGTTAGCAAATTACCCTCCTGAAGACGACCCCTTTGATCCTGGTCCTTCAGACCCGGAGGATGAACCTGATTTATTCCCCCCTGACCCTCACAACGTATGGACCAAAATTAAACGGCAAGCGTTACGGGAAGGGGATTTGGAAATGGCACAAAAAAATCGTGGCACCGGTCATATATCAAGGGCGCGGGCGCGGGGGCTCAGTGGGAACCTTTGTCTTTTTCTGTGATTAAGGAATTGCGTCGTACGGCTACGGAGTACGGTTTATCTTGTCCCTACTTTGTTACTATGCTATCGTCTGTTTTCGATACTTATACTATGACACCCCATGATCTTAAAGCTCTCGCACAATTACTGTGTACACCCACACAATATACCTTGTGGGAATCTCAATGGAGACAGGGGTTACAGACCCTCCTGATTAGCTATGTAGGACATAATGATCCCAGTATGGCTGCATTGACTTTGGAGCATTTAACGGGGACGGGGCAGTACGCCGACCCCGTAGCTCAAGCCAGAGATATCCCGAGGGAAGCTCTGAGAGCTGTAGGCGAGGAAGCAAAAAAGGCACTCTTAAAGACCCCTGATACTCAAAAACCACAAAAAGCCTTTACTGCTATAATACAGGAACCTCGCGAGTCTTATATGCAATTTATAGATAGACTGAGACTGGCATTAGAAAAACAGATTGACAATACAGAAGCGAGAGAAATATTACTTTTAAAACTGGCTGTAGAGAATGCTAATGCGGACTGTAAGCGAGTCTTACAGGCTTTACCAAACAGGAATCCTACTCTAATTGAAATGATTGAGGCATGCAACCGCATAGGGACGATGGAGCATAAATATGAGGCTATGGTCGCCGCCTTTGCCGCTATGGGACCCTCTCCCACCTGCTTTAACTGCGGAAAGCCCGGGCACCTTAAGAAAAGCTGCCTGATAAAGCCACAGACACAAGCCCCAGGCCCCTGTCCTAGATGCCAGAAAGGGCGACATTATGCAAAACGATGCCGCTCGAAATATAATGCCCAGGGGCAGTTCCTTCAGGGAAACGAGTCGCGGAGCGCGATTCCGCGGCGCGTGCAGAAACAAATCCCGCAATTCGCAGCTACACCACAGGGGGGAGTCCAAACACAGCCAATGCCACAGGTCTATGCCCAGCAACCTCAGGCTGTGCCGGAATGGACTTGGCAACCGCCCACACAGTAACATTACTCGATTCCACGGTCCACCTGCTGCCCACCACTAGTGACAGCGCTAATTTGGGAAAACAAAGTGCCCTGATCGTTGGTAGGTCTTCTACCACGCTTACAGGACTTTTTGTGCTCCCTGGAGTGGTGGACGCAGATGCAGTGGGCAATATTGCAATAATGGCTTGGACTCCTTCTCCCCCTTGTACTATTCCAGCAGGTAGCCGGATTGCTCAGTTGGTACCCTTTTTGGGACCACAAAAAGACCCTGCCACAGCCGAACTATTACCTGTTAGGACGGGCAATTTTGGGTCTACAGGCACCCCCTCAATTTATTGGGCACAGAACAAATCTCATCAGCGCCCCACTTGCAGAGCTATTCTGATTCAGTCTGAACAAAGATATCCTTTACAAGGCATTTTGGATACGGGAGCTGATGTTACAGTCATCTCGCAGGTAAAATGGCCTCCACATTGGCCTTTGACTTCTACCCCTCAGGCCCTTGCAGGGGTGGGAGGAACCGGCACAAGTCGGCAAAGCCTCCACTCCGTCACTATTGAAGGCCCAGAGGGACGCATAGCCACAGTTAAGCCCTTTGTCTTACCAATACCAATGGTTTTATGGGGACGGGATGTACTAACACAATGGGGAATGACATTGAAAACACATTTTTAGGGGGGGCCATTGAGGAGCGCGACACTCTCAAAATCACATGGAAAACAGATACCCCTATTTGGGTGGATCAATGGCCCCTTCCTATTGAGAAATTGCGCGCTTTAAATAACCTAGTAGAGGAACAATTCCAAAAGGGTCATATCGTACCCTCTGTCAGTCCCTGGAATTCTCCTGTTTTTGTTATCAAAAAACCAAATGGCAAGTGGCGCCTCCTGCATGATCTTAGAAAAATTAATGATGCTATGGAAGATATGGGACCCCTCCAACCGGGGCTCCCCTCACCAACCATGTTACCTCGAGATTGGCATCTTACAGTGATTGATTTAAAAGACTGTTTCTTTAACATATCTTTGCACCCTCAGGATGCACCTAAATTTGCCTTTTCAGTTCCAAGCATCAATGTGCAAGAGCCTTTACGCAGATTCCATTGGGTAGTGCTGCCGCAAGGAATGAAAAATAGTCCAACAATTTGCCAATGGTACGTAGCAAAAATTTTAAGCCCAATAAGGAAGTCCATGCCTGCAATTTTAATTTACCATTATATGGACGACATTCTTGTGGCTGCATTCCATAAAGAGGACATGCAGAACGCCGTAGCCCTTGTCATTCAAGCTGTAAATGCAGCTGGATTCTGTATTGCTTCTGAAAAGGTTCAATCAATATCCCCATGGAAGTATTTGGGCTGGCTAATACGATCAAAAACTGTAGCACCCCAACCACTTACCCTAAACACAAAAATTACTACTTTGAATGATGTGCAAAAACTCCTGGGAACCATAAACTGGGTTCGTCCACTATTGGGAATCACAAACTCTGATCTTGAGCCTCTTTTTAACCTCTTGAAAGGAGACACTAACATTCGTGCTCCAAGAACATTAGATAAACCCTCTCAGAAGGCTATTGCGAAAGTGATTGAGGCTATTGAGTCTAGACAGGCACACCGTTGTGACTTAAACCTTCCTTTCTATTTAGCAATTTTAAATCCTGCACGACAGCCATACGCCCTCATTTTCCAATGGGATATTACAGAAAAAGACCCATTGTTAATCATTGAATGGATATTTTTATCACACCAACCCGCAAAAACTATACTTACGCAGCATGAGATGTTTGCCTCTTTGATTGTTAAAGCACGCCACCGACTACTAGCCTTGGCAGGAATTGACTTTGTACATATATACCTACCAGTAGTCAAGGCTTACCTTTCGTGGCTATACCACCGGTCAGACGTCTTTGCGATGGCCCTCGCAGACTACTCTGGACAAATCTCATCTCACCTACCAGCTCATAAACTCTTACACCTTAACTTTCAACTCTCACAGAAACCAAAGCGAAGTGAGACACCTCTGGAAGCTTTCACAGTATTTACGGATCGGTCCGGGAAAACTCATAAATCTGTCATTATCTGGTGGGACCAACAGACCCAAAACTGGAACTCAGACATTTCTCTAGTACCGGGCTCGCCACAAATTGTAGAACTTGCAGCAGTTGTACGTGTTTTTCGTAAATGGTCAGAACCACTTAACATAATTACTGATTCTGCCTATGTTGCCGGAATAGTTCAACGCGCAGAAGCCGCTGTTTTGAAAGATGTTTCTAACTCTCTTTTATTTGATCTGTTACAGGAACTTATTGCCTTGTTGGATTCTAGGATAACTCCTTATTTTATTATGCATGTCCGCTCCCATACCACCTTGCCAGGCTATATAGCTGAAGGAAATAGACAAGCTGACCTATTAACCCTTACTGCACAAATTCTCCCAGATCTCTTTGCTCAAGCAAGGCTTAGCCATTCCTTTTTCCACCAGAATGCTGGAGCATTAAAACGCTCCTTCAACCTCACCACACAACAGGCTACAGAAATTATCGCCACATGTCCTGATTGCCAACGAGTATCTTTCCCATCAGTCGCGGGTGGAATTAACCCCCGAGGACTGCAAGCCTTACAGTTATGGCAAACTGATGTCACACACTATCCAGAATTTGGAAAACAGAAATATATACATGTCTCAATAGACACCTTTTCAGGAGCCTTATATGCATCCTGTCATATGGGAGAGAAGGCTCGTGATGCTAAACGCCACTTTTTACAAGCCTTTGCCACTTTAGGCATACCCCAAAAGATAAAAACAGACAATGGACCTGCATATATTTCTGCTACCCTAAAAACCTTTTTCAATACCTGGGGCATTACACACATTACAGGAATACCTCATTCCCCTACCGGTCAATCCCTTATTGAGCGCTCCCACCAGTCTTTAAAAAATATTTTACAAAAACAAAAAGGGGGAATGAGGCAGGCAACCCCAGGAGAAAGATTACAGAAAGCATTATATGTTTTTAATTTTTTAAATTGTTCCTTGATGGACCAAAATCCCCCTATTGTTAGACATTTTAATATGAGCCAAGAATTCACAGAATCAAAAAAGGCACCAGTTTTGATAAGAGACCTAGAAACAGGACAAATTTTAGGCCCTTATCCGCTTGTCACTTGGGGAAGGGGTTATGCTTGTGTTTCCACAGAACGTGGTCCGCGGTGGATCCCAGCGAGGAACGTTAAACCCTTTAGAGAACCACTGACGATGACCCCAGCTGAAGAGCCGGACGCGGATGTTCCGCCACCTACCTGAAGACTACTATCATGATACTCTTTTTGTTCTTGTTTGGGGCCGCGGTGAAAGCAAATCCTTTTCCTTCATTTTTCCCTAAGGTTAACATATGGGTTACACTGGCCAACCTAACAGATCAAGATACTCTTTGTCTGGCCACTGCCTCCCCAGAGAATCCTTTCTCTACCTGTCTGGTAGGATTGCCACTTGATAATTGGACAAGATTGTGCGATCCAGTCCATCGATCCCTGATGACTAATCCCACAGACAATTGGGATGGGTGGACACCATATAGGCCACAACTTAGCTTAGAACCCCAAGAGATTGAACTATTAGGATCGGTAAAAATGGATTTTGTGTTAAGTTCAATTATACAGGAAAGAATCAATCGCGGGTATGGGACGTATCCCCTGTGCATTCCATATTTCGTAATGAAACAGCTTGGTGTAATTATACATCACGCATCATATCACGGTCTGCAAATGTGCCTGTAGCATTGCCACCTGGCATATTCTTTATCTGTGGGGACCGGGCCTGGCCAAGCATACCCTCACACATTAAAGGAGGTCCTTGTAGTTTGGGACGTCTTTCACTCCTTACCCCCAACACATCTAGCATTTTACAAATGCGCAGAACTCACTCTAGGAAACAACGAGCTACGCATGCATTTACTTCTGAGTGTGATGATAGAGTAGATTTTTGGAACTTTGGACAACGCTTTACGGCCTCATTCCTTGCCCCTGGTGTCGCGTCTGCAAAGGCACTAGGCACCTTGGACAAACTGGGATGCTGGCTAGCAAAGCAGACCAATGCTACTAGTAAAGCGCTTTCTGGTCTTTTGCTTGATGTAGATAGTGTACGACATGCTACTTTACAAAATCGTGCCGCTATAGATTTTTTGCTTTTAGCTCAAGGACATGGCTGTGAGGATTTTGAAGGCATGTGTTGCATGAATCTTTCAGACCACTCGGAATCAATACACGCCAGCATACAACAACTTAAAAACGGAGTTATGAACCTCCGAGAAGATGATAGATGGGACTGGCTAGACCAGCTATTTTCTAGCTGGGGTCTCACAGGGTGGATAAAAAGCTTAATCAAAACAATGCTATATGTAGTGCTTGTTATTTTGTTGTTTTTAATATGTTTGCCGTGTTTTTTACAGTGCGTACAGACAATGATTTCTAACTCTATTCACAAGGTTCTTATTGTTCAACAGAACGGGGGAGATGTGGGAAAAGTAAGGGAGGATTCTGCAGCTGCGGAACTACACAGTGTAGCAAGCGACCAAGATCTGATAGCCTTGATTGGGGGAAAGCCGTGGGAGACATGAAGGTCGGAACGTCTTGAAACCTTGGGAGGCGAGAGACATTCCATTGTGCTGACAGTGTAACTGCAGCTGCAGTCTGAAGATAACCTCTAACCCAGACGACATCAGTAACCTGTGAAAAGCCTTTTGTTGATTCTGTGTTAGCCAATCAATGCAGAACTCACTAAGCTTAAACGCATCTAGAAAGTATATAAACTGCTGTGTGTGTGTAATAAACTGATCACTTGCTTACATTAAGCGGTGTCCCGTCTCTCTGTTGCGGCATCTACCTATATATAAAAGGGAACAATGTGGTTCATTCAGGTCTGCAAGGTCTCGAGAGGTAACTTACTCTTGGAGGCAATAAGTGAACCTTGACTTTATGAGAAACTGGAATCACCATCTGAAGGCAGTAATTATGCCACATCCACTGTTAGAGCCATTTTCTGCCTCGCAGTGCAGCTCTGCTCTTGGGTCTGCACTGATCCAAGGTGTTAGTAGAAGGACCAGCAGTTAGTACAGTAGGTCTTGGTAATTTTATATTTTCACAGGAGACACTCAAGCTGAAGATTCAAATTCAAGTGTGAAAGTTGTTCATAGATAGAAGTTTGTTTTCTGTTCTGTTCCCTTAGGATATTTTGTTAAGGTGAATAATGATAGATTCTAATAGTTCGGCAGTTTATTACAGTGAGGTGGAACACTAATGCACATTTCAGAAGATTTTTAAGCTCTTCACTGACAACACTGTTGTAATAGCCACTTGATTATTGCTTTTTACTTCACAGGTATCTTTGCATTTTATTTTTTTTCTTTGATCCAGCAGGCAAGAAAAGAAATATGTTATACCAGGAAAAAACAAAGGGAGATGATGGAAATTTTGTTAAATTGGGTGGGATAGGAAATTTACAGCTTAGTCTAAATATTTCTCAGAAATCATCAACCAGTACTTAAGAATAAGGTGCCACTTCAGGAATCATCAATAATTGAGAAATTTTTTTCTGATTTTTTTTTCTGTCCATTCACCTTTCAGTAATATAACCAGTTTTTTTAGATCACAAGTGAGACCACAATGGAAAAAAGAGAGGTTTAAACCTGGGAGATTTTTTTTCTTCTTTTCTGCAGCTTCTATTAAAAATTGTTCATACAAATATAGATTCTTTAGCGTCAGAAAATTTCGTCTCAGTCCTCACTGTAAAATTTCTTTATGATACGAACTTGAACTAGAGTGCTATAATAATTTTTCATTGCAGATTTTCTGTTGTGTTTTATGCATTAGGTGGTCTGTCATATGCATAATTAGTAATTATAGGACCCACAGTCAATAAATCATGAAAACATATTATCTTTGCATCATACTTTACTTGGGTTAACAACATTCTGATGCATAGTAGAGGCTGTCACTAACATTTTATGAAGATAAATCATTGAACTCTGCAACTCATAAGCTGAATTGTAATAAATCATCCAGTTCACTGTTGTTAAAGGCCTCGTGACATTGTCAGTTAAATACAGCTGAGCACAACTTTTTGACTGTAACAGGAATACATGCTGCTGCTGACAAGTATACCCATACTGGTAGCCTCAAGACTGGTGAGGGACTTTTGGCACCAATTCATCTTAGAAAGTTTAGTCTCATTCAGAGCATCAATAATTTCATTTAGCTATTTGTGATCTGTTGACAAACCCCTCCTCTCCCTGAAAACAATAGCAAGGACAAAAAGCTTTTTCATATACACCTTACAAAAAAGTGACTACAGCTATTTGCTTTGCTGTCATTCTTGAAATGCTAGCATGGCAAGAAACACCTTTGTTGTTGAAGTGGTGTAACTGTTAAAAAACTGTATGATAGTGTAACAAATGAGGGAAAAAAACCCCAAAACTTAAATTGTGATCTAAAATGAGATTACTTTTAATAGAACTACCACATGAAAGTTGCTACAAAAATTAGTAAATAAAAAGCCAAGTAATTTGAGTATGAAATTTATTCTATGGAGGGCTTACTGTGGAGTTTTTTTTTTTTAATTCACTAAAATATCCCCTTTGAAGAGACAATGTTACATAAATTTATCTTTTGAACTACTGAAAACCCAAATATGATTTTGTTGCTTAAATTGATATTCACAGAGGATATTACACACTCAAAACCCTACCTATTTATTTTTACTTAAAGTTATCTGCCCATTCCACTTGTTCATCACTGACACATAGCAACTTCAACAATAAAATACGTTATAAAATAACAACAGCTTTGCAATTGTCCTAAAAATCCTCAGTAAATAAATAAATACTCAGTAAATAAGCATTTACCACAGTAAATCAGTTTTTTCATGCATGTCTTGCCTTCATATCACAGAGACCATCTGGAAATAGATTTTCAAACAAAACTTTGCTGAAAATTTGGTGGTGTAACTAATGTTGTTTTAGTTTGAGAAAAACACAGTACAGCCACATGTGAGATCCCAAAGCATGTTAAATAGAAATGAAATTTTATTACAGATTGTTTCTTGTCACTTATGGGCAAGAATGCTGGCAGAAGTCAAAAACTTCAAGTGATACTTCTTCCAAAACAATTTGTCTATATGTTGCTTTTTAAGTCATTCAGTGCAAAATAATTTAGATAGCTGTACATAATAACTTTGCATGCTACTTGGCTCATGATTGGGTTAAACAACACAGAAAATAAAGGCAGCTTGATAAACCTTCTTGTTCTGTATTTGCCAACTTCTTTTTAAATTTAGATGACCTGTCAAACTGGTAATTAAATGTTGATTTATTACAGAAGGCTGGTAATTACTGTTACTCATTTGCTAAAGACATGATTTTCATAGCACTATAGAAAATCAGGAAACACACAAAGTCCTTAGTGTTTGCTTTCAATCTTTTAAGACGCGGCAACAGGAAAGCCCTTTCAGCTTCACACAGTAATGTTAGATTTACGGTTTGGAACAAGCTCAGTCACTCTTCATGTAGTTTATGTCTTTGTAATGTTACATTTATTCTTACTGTTACTATGCCGTAGGAATCTCCAGTTCATTCAATTAAAAACCACTTCTAAGCCAGAAGGAGGAACTTTCTCTGGGTTTCCATAGAAATGTCATGCTTTGGGGGAAGTTGCTCCTGCTGAATTAATGAGGTTGGCTGTGATAAAGCTGTTCAGCTCTAACATTGAGAAAGCGCAATGAAGTTTGCATTTTGATGGAAAATCTGGAAGTTGACTCAGATAAAAAGTAAAAAGAATTTAATCTGGATAACTGTTTGAATTCCGATGCTCTTCTTTTTTTGACTGCAGCCATATGGGACGAGCCTATTCACTGTTAGTCCTGCTGATAGCAAATTAAACATCCTGAGCCGTTAAACTTTTAAGTCAAAAGAATCTGCAATTCCGTAACGTGAACCTGAGAGACAATCCGACAGGCAAATTGCAGGTCTGGATTCAACTTCAAGCCTTTCCTCCTTTGTGAGTTTTCAAATATAAAATGAAAGAGTAATTTCAAATCTAAAATTTCTGAGTTGAAACCTGAGAGCCCATGTTAACAGCATGAGTAATGGTTTGTTTATTAATGATGAGATGGTGCTTGGCCTCTGTCATACCCATATTTAACAGACCAAGTATCACATAGCTGTGTTGGGAGAATTTCGGATTTTATTGCTGAAATCTGGAATAGTTTTGCACTTATATATCTGGCATCTAAATGGGAATGTTCCAGCACATCACAGGTATTTGGAATTATATTTAAATATTTGCAAAATTTACATTTGATAAAAAATGTGATGGTCAAGGCTGATTCATTACAATGTGTTACAGTTTGTGTCCAAACATCTATTATGGTTGTGAACACAATGCAAATACAGGATAGCTGTGCAGGTTGTATATGCATCTACAATGAAAGGTAGGGCAATATAAAATAGATAAAATATACAAGTGTTGTGTAGGCTTAGGGTTTGCAAGAAAGCATGTTAGTGTCTTCCAGAATGATTATATAAATAAGATTAGAAATTATAAAGCAAAAATAGAGAAAAGTCAGTCGCCTGGAAATCTCTGGTCTGGATGGTCCTGAAATAACCATGAAATAACCTGAAAAAGTATGGATATTAATACTCAAACATTCAAAATAAGCACACCCTAAATAGTAAAACCCCTCTTTTTCTACTTTAAACATGGCACTATTATACATGAGCATATAAAAGGAATAAGAAGATGTAGCAGGTGAGGAAGTAATCTGCAGAATGATCTGTTTTTAACAATAGGCCTACTGGCATCCAGAAAAGTTTCAACTGACCAGGGCCGAGGCAGATGCCCAAGACACAAAGCGCACACAGTTCAAATAATTTACTCTGAATCTGTTTTTCAGTGGAGGTTAAGTCATCTGGTAAGTCTACAGCTTGTTCCGATGTTAACTGTCATCAGAAACATGTTGAAACCAAATCTCCAGTGAGACACGTCCTTCTCTGTAAATGAAGTATGAGGCACACCTACAGCAGTGCTCCTGAAGAACTTCCCAGATGGCTTATGCCTATGAGCTGGCTTTCACACCACTGGTATTTGGTTAATGGCTTGGCTTGTCACGAATCTGGAGAAATTCTGCAAAGGGGTTTAGCAGACAATGGGGCAAACGAGATATTTTGGATTGAAATGGGAGGTATTCAAAGGATGCAACATTAAGATACTAAGCATATGGCATATTAAAATGAGCAATCACAATTAACATGTTCAAATGATTATCTGGAAGCATGCATATGATTCCTGGAAAACTTCTGCCAGTAAAGGCCTATATCAGTAGCCGTGCAGAGAGCAGGATAGCCATATATTCTTTATGAATAAAATGTCAGTTATGAAAAGGGCATGACATGCCACTTTTGTTGTGTTTTCTCTGTTGCCTTTTCTGCTGACTAGACAGTGGGCCAAGAGGCTGTACAGGTTGTTCCTTGCCTAAACTCCTCTCCACAGGCATCCAGATGTGCCACTTGGCTGCTAGAGACAGTTATTGACAGCAGCAGTAAAAGGAGACTTTTCAGGCCTTGGAGATGAGAGGGGCGTGCCTGGGAAGTGCGGGCAATGGAAGAGCAGGAGGAAACTGGTAAGCATACCTAACATGCATAAACGCTCTGCAAAAGATTTGGGGACAGAGCTTTTCCCATCCCCTCTCTTCCTCCCAGACACGAACATAATATGCTTTGTCGGTGTAGCTCATGTGATACCTTGTTCAAATACGAACATCTGCTTTTTGAGAGAGAAGAAAATATACCAAGCCTTTATCACAGACCATTTTAAAGTGAGAACTTGCTGCTTGTAAAACATGAGTTCAGAATTTAAACCAGGACCTAGGGACAGAAGCAGTGATTTGTTTATGATAAATGTTTTAATAAACAAGTACAGTTATAACTGTAGCTCTCCCCTTCCACTTTACTACAAAAAGGCAATAAAGCTTAACAAGTGTAACAATCAAAACCTGTCAACTCCCCCTGCTTCTTTTTGCTGGTGTAACAGGATTTAAAAATGGCCTTCATTAAAGCACACTGGGTTTTTTATGAACTGAACTGTACAGTGCAAGCATATGCAGACACACATCCACTTGCAGATGTATCTCGGTTATAGCTCATGGTACAACACTCCTATTCCATACCAGGTACCTTAAGTAGGATACAGAGAATCCACAATTTAGCACGCTTAGTGTTGCCAGTGCCCACGGCACCTTCTTTATTGTGCCCTTCTCTCTCTAACCTGTGTTTGTAGCACATGTTTGTAGGAAGGTGTGCGTTCAGTCTAAGGAGAAACTGATTAAATGATCTTGCTACGTGGAAGAAAAAAATCCTTCTTTGGTCCTGTGTTCATTTATGAGCCAAGTCAAAGAAAATACTGCCTGCCAAAAAAAACCTGACTTACATTCATTTAGCTGCAGAGAATTTATAGAAACGAAGCAAAGTCACGTTGCTTCAACAGATATTATACGGCTCTGCATACACTAGCTTCTCTGCTCTCAATTTTCCCGTCTTTATCTATTTCATGTCTCCTTTGTTCACATCTGCTGTCAAGTTATTACAAAAATTATCATATTTAAATTACTGGCAGTTTGATTTTTCTTTTCTGCTGTGATCAAGGAAATACGATTCCTCAAGAATTTAAATTGCCACATTCTATAAATTTTCAAAGCTTCCTCCTTCCTTTACCAAAAATTGGTTTGCAGCACAAAGCATAAATACAATTAGTTCCAATTCCAAGTAATTAACAGTTGATGAGTACGGCCTGGTTGCTGAAGAGACTTGGTAAACTCCTAACCCTCTATTTAAGTTGTAGCAGAGGCACAATTATAAAGGTCCCTCTCCTCATTTTGCCAGGCCTGGGCACGTATCAGCCTTATAGAATGTTACAAACCCATCTAACCTGTCATTTAAGTAGCAACTCCTCATTAAATTCTGAAGAATTAATTCATTCAGTTAAACAGACAAAGCAAATAAAAGACAATGCAGAGAAAGAATGTGTACAAGAGCTATCATTAAACAAAAATGAATGGAAATGCAAAGGTCTTGTACCAAATCATAGCTACCTGCTTTTTTCCCTAACCTCACATTCACCCCTCCTACAGTTCTGCCTAGGCATCAGTTAAGACAAGTATTTTATCTTTTTTTTTCTAGTAAAACACTTGAGTATTAGAGAAATTTAATTTGGCTACAGTATTTATGCAAAAACATATTCCTACTTAAAAAAAACCAAGCAAATCCAAACCTCACATCAATCAGAAACTTTGTAATTGGTTTGAGTATAACCCAATGTGATGTTTCACATAAAAAACTTGGACACTCAAAGTCAACCAATAAACTTGGTTCCAAAACTAAGCCAGTATCTTTGACAATTCTGGTTCACAAACACAGATGTTTGAACATCAGGTGTTACATAAATGAAATTGCTCTTTATAAAACAAAAGTGGAATTGTTTATTTCAGCTGTACACAAAACTCAGTAAAATAAAGTGATCTCTGTGAAAAATACTGTTAAGTCTCAAGGCACCATTTCAAGCAGAAATCTAAGAAGGATGAGGGGTTCTTTAAAATTCTTCTCAAAAGGTTGTATGCAGAACTTTTTCCTGGTTGACTCAATGCTTCATATATATAGCAAATTCTTCATAGTAAGGAATTTACCTTTGCTTTTCAATATTAATGTAGGACCCACCTATACCAGAAAAAAATCAGTCCTTTTTATTTTCCACTTCTTGTTGCACTTACATGGAAAAAATCATAACTGGTGGCTCAATGAGTTTGTAAAACACATGGACAAGACACCAGAAAAAAAAAAAAAAAAAGAGTGAAACATTATCCCTGTGCTACAGAGAATACAAGATCAAATAATTTGTTCACAGTTGCACAGAAGGGTACAAACCAAAACAAAGTCAAGCTAATACATTTATTAAAAGACTATTTGCTTTCCTAATTCTATTCTCTTTCATTCGTTAGTGCTCTAAAGCCTTATAGAAGTCTGGAGTTTAAAATTTAACTTTTTTAATGAAAAAAGCAAATTTATTATTAGCAAATTGCTTTAAGCTATAAACTGTGACAAATAAATAGTCAATAACTTGATGGAGTCTTCTGCTATTTTGCAGTTAAATACATATTTTCAGTATAGCTGGAACAAAGATTATTGGTTAGCAAGCAGAAGAAAGATGAGAGCTTTATGTGGCTGTCTCTTTTCATACTTAGCAGGAAGCTTGTGTTCTATGATCATGAAATATATAACATGTATAGCAATCAAAGAGTGATTGGCATTTTGTAACAATGTGAAGTTTTAAATAATGATTTAGATGACAACAGTCTCTTGCTAACACAGGTGGAAGTTTGTTTCTCCATGGAATTGGTAAAACATACAAATAGAAAGAGCCCTATAAAGAAGTTAAGGACATTTTGCTCTGAACAGAGCTTCTCTAGTAATACCAATGATACAACAAAACCCCTGTCTTCCAGTTCTACAGATAAATGCCACAGCACAGCTCAACACTGTACCTTGTGTCTTGAGCATCCATAAACTATTAGTTGGGATCTAATGGTAACTGAGGTTCTTTTGCAATTGTATTATTTCAGCCATTCAGCAATTTTCAGGCTTTTTCTGTGTCTTTGACACCCAGGCACAGCCTGTCTGCAGTCTGTATATAATGATTGTGCCTGCTTTTGCTTCCTGAGTAAGTTATGCTAGTTAGTCTAATACCTGGCTACCTCTTCTGATTAATGCAATATAAAAGTAGTAGGGACTTCAAATTATAAAGGATTTGTAGCTGAGGACGTAAATGAATTCTGGACGACTTGCATCCAGGAACTCAGATAAAAGTATCGTTTCTTTTGCAGCTTTCTTGAAGCAGTGGCCATACGAAGGATCCGACAGTTATGCAGGTATGTGAATGTATGGAAAGCACAGTAAAAAAAATAAAAGCAAAAGAGATTCAAATTGAAGTGCAAAAGTAAAGCAAGTCCTTTCTTGCCTATCCTGTAGTTACTGATTTGGAAACTTTTCAGTTTGGGTGTTAGGATTTGTATGAGAAAATATTCTGTATTGCTGTCAGCAGTTCTGTTTCCCTTTGTGAGCTGCTTGCACAATTGCTGTTTCTTTTTCTTTTTTTTTTTAACTTACTTATTCTCCAAAGCAAATAATTTTGAGTGAGCTGTTTCTGTGTATCACAGAACAAAAGAACGACTGAGGTTGGAAGGGACGTCTGGACATCATCTGATCCAACCCCACCCCCCACTCAAGCAGGAATATGTGCAGCTAGTTGCCCAGGACTGTGTCAAGATATCTTTTGAACACCCTCTGTGCCAGTGCTGTCACCCTCAAAGTAAAAAAAAAACCAAACCTCCAGACACTTTTTGCTGTTCCGAGGGAACCTCCTGTGTTTCAGTCTGCGCCCGTTGGCGCTGGTCCTGTCACTGGGCACCACTGAAAAGAGCCTGGATCTGCCTTCTTTGCACCCTCCCCGCAGGTATCTATGCACATTGATGAGACTTCCCTGAGCCTTCTGTTCTCCAGGCTGAACAATCCCAGCTCTCTCAGCCTTTCCTCACTGGAGAAGTGCTTCAGTCCCTTCATCATCTTAGTGGCCTTTGACTGGACTCTCTCTATTAATTCCATATCTCTTCTGTACAGTGTATCTCAGAGCAGGATGGAGTATTCCAGGTGTAGCCTCCCTGTTGCTGGCCAGAGAGGAATATCGATAGCACAAAATAATTTAAAAGACAAAAAAAACAAATAGTATCCAAACTGGGGCAGGGAATGGGTGATGTTAGGACCACAACTTTTATTCCACATGCTTTGGATATCCCATCACCTGCTGATCTGAAGGAGGTTGAGAATATGACTCCTAATCACCACTAGAGTTAAATAAAAAGCAGAAATTAATGTGAAATGATTTCATGCTGCAGTGTCACTACACCTTCCAAACTGTTACTTAACAATTGAGCTATGTATGTGAAAAAAAAAGTGAACTCTAGTATTTCAATAGCATTAAAATAATAAATAACATGAAAAACATTTAATGACATTAAAAATAGTATTAAAACATTAGTGTGATTATCAGAAAAATAAGCATTTCTACAACAGCAAAGGTGAAATGACAGACCAAAACATTGAAAAACAAAACAAAACAAAAAACCTCCAGCTTTCCACCAGAAGACTGTGTTTTCAAATTATACGCCACTGTTAGAGAAAGAATAATGTATTCTGACACTGAGTTTGAATCATCTGAAACCTGTATTATTTATTCCCTTTTAAAAGCAGATAAATGTGCGGGTGTTCTGTACATAGCCAGAGCTTTGCCGTTTGCCAGGGTTATGGCCACTAGAACCAGTATGAAACTTCAGGCTCAAGTGTGTAACTAGGGAAGATCAAATGGAAATAATTGATATTACAAACATAGCAAAAACATCTTTGAATGAAACCAGTATTCGTATGTATTCTTAATTAGCAAGTATAAATAAAAGTACCTCTAGGAAAAAAATGGAGCTGACTCCAGACAGGTTGTCACTTCCAGCCTGCAGGTTGTGGAGGTTACACTAAAACACTTAAAACAGAGAAAACTATCCTAGAACAGGAACTGAAGCAATGGCCTCTTGTATCTGAAAGGAGTGACGTAATTTCTAGGCTATAGGGAGCATATAATGCCATGTAATGAAAATACAATTCTTTCTTAGCAGACTCTGTAGCCCAAACTTTGAATTATTTTCCTTAATAATGGGGCCCAAAAAGAGTGGTTCTTCACTCCAACACATTTCAAACCGGCACTTGACTTTGAGTCTACTGCATGTTGACTAAATATATTTTCATTGAAATTCATAGGTTTTCATAGAAATGTAGATTTTTGACTAGGCCTTTGTCTATTTTGGGGGAACTGCAGTCATGTCTCATTTTAACCATTTTCATTCACCCATGATTGCCCACAAAGCTATAAGGTGAAAGTCCAACATTCTTCTTCTCTGCCAAATATGCAATTCTGAGTTACATATCCCTGTATGTTAAAATACTACATTACACATGTACTCTTTTCAAGACCCTTGAAATCTGAGTCTTTCAAAGTACTTCACAAACATTGAGGAATTTATTCTCATAACAGTTTAGTGACAGTTTTCTTTCCCCTTTGTAAACTACATATTTATATACAGCCAAGCTTGTGGCTGGATGTCAGGCATTCTATCTGAAGAGCTTCTAACTTCTCCAACTGAGGCTTTGTTTACGGGCTGTTTAGATGAATGAGAGTAGCTTAGCAGGAATCCTCCAGCCAAGGTATTTTATTTATCTATCTTTTCCACTGGTTTAGAACATAGCTGGGAAACTGATGGGCAGGGGAGAAAAGTAGCTTGCTAAAATAATAGCAGAAATCTGAGAGATTTAAACCTATTATGCTCAGTTACTGAGGGCTACCCTAACTATTGATACAGCCCATTAATATTTCTGTATTCAGTGGGCAGAATCATAAATTTTCCTGTGCAAAAAAAAAGTATTATGCTAATATTGTGCTGGATATGGTGATATATTACAATGACTGTATTTTTAAAAGATAAGAAAAAAATATTAAAAATTTAAAAGAATGCAAAATCCCATGAATTTCTTGATCTTTTGCCCTTCTGTTGTAACAATCTCAAGTGAATCCAGAGTAACTGCCTACTCCAGTTCTTAAGTGTACGTCAACTATCAAGTAATTAACCTCAGAGAATGTACTGAATACATTATTAGTCCCATTAACATTGTTATAGATAAACACAGTGCTCTGAAAATTCCCGTCCTATGACCTTGGAAATCTCCCAGGGTAGCTGTGAAAGACCACTTGTAGGGGTCATTTAAAATGGAGTCTAACAAAGCTTGGAAAAATACACTTCAGAGAACAATGCTGCCATAAGTAGGGAATTTACCTAAATTCACCTTTTACATCCTAATTTGTATGGATGTATGAAAACATACAGTTTAATACTTTTAAGTCTCCTATAGTGTATACATTAATACACATTTTTATTACATTTCTCAGGCTTTCAAAAACCCAAGCCGACAAAATTTGTCCTAAAAAAACCATCTTAAAATAATATTTTGTAATAACAGAATCATTTTGAAATCAGAAGCAATCATAGAGTCCATTACCCTGTTTTAATATGGCAGTAGTCATGCAACAGGCCAATAACGATTGGTTTTGGGAGAGATTAAACCTTCCAAAACTGTCCAAGGAAGCTAGGAAACCCAGGAACAGCTCCCTTTTTTGTGGAATGCCTTCCTGTGCAATCACCTTATATTGCTAAGGTATAACATCTAATACTTGTACATCCTTACATAACTTTCTATTGTTGATGCCATAAACTGGCATACTGAAATGCTGCCAGCTCGAAATTATTTTACTAACTGCTACCATATGCATCTCTCCTGTTAGATCTTTGTGCTGCAGGTTACCTTTACTCTTACTTTGTTGTTTGGGTTTTTTTTTTCCCTTAGGTTACTCTTGAAGAGATTGTATGCTGTCACCACAGTCTTAAAGCATGTGTAGACAACAATGCAGATAGAACATGGGTAGAGTTTATTTCTGTCTGTGAAAGAAGTCAAGATTTCATGACTTTCCAGTGCCACTCTTTCACTGATTGGTGCAATGGGAACATAAACTCCACAACAGAAGGCAAACCTGAAATTTTCAGCCCATCTAAGACTGAACTAGAGTAATAAGGGCTACTGCTGGTAGTAACCGAACTGAGGCAGAAGAGAGGTCAGCGACTGTTCACTCAGCATAGATGAATCCAGTTTCCCAATTCTGTTTTCATTATTGTTTTCATCAACTGTATCCTGGCCTGCATTAAAAGAAGTGTGACCATCAGGTTAAAAGAAGTAATTCTCCCTCTCTACTCTGCCCTCGTGAGGCCCCATCTGGAGTGCTGTGTCCAGATCTGGGGCCCCCAATACAAGAAAGATGTGGAACTGTTGGAGAGGGTTCAGAGGAGGCCACAAAGATGGCACCTCGTGGTGAACCTCTTGCTTCAGCCTGGAGAAGAGAAGGTTACAGGGGGACATCATTGCAGCCTTCCAGTACCTGCAGCATATAAACAGGAGGGGATTCAACTTTTTAAAAGGGTAGACAATGGCAGGACAAGGAGGGAATGGATTAAAACCAAAGGAAGGAAGGTTTAGATTAGCTATTAGGGGGAAGTTTTTTACAGAAAGAGTGGTGAGGTGCTGGAACAGGCTGCCTGAAGAGGTGGTGGATGCCCCATCCCTGGGGGTGTTCAAGGCCAGGTTGGATGGGGCCCTGGGCAACCTTTTGTAGATCCAGGCCTGAGGTTGGTAGCCCTGCCTGTGGCAGGGGGGTTGGAACTCTGTGATCCTTGGGGTCCCTTCCAACACAGACCATTCTATGATTCTATGATTCACATTGTTTCCACTGTTCTTAGAACTTAAGACATATAATACAAAATGCGTTAAAAATATTGTCAAACCCTACAGTTATGCTAAGGTGTATTAATTACATAAGCATGCCTTAAAGATGGTGAAATAAGTGCCATACATAGGTCCTAGTCCAATAAACTGATGAAGCAGCTTGATTAGCTATGAGAGAATTTAAACTTGAGTTTGGTTGCCCTTTCAGTGTTGACAGATACTGCATATTGTAAATTCCAAAGGGTTCCTATACAGATGTATTTTGGAATTTAACAGGATTAGGTCTTCAAAATAAGACAAAACCATCAAGTTACCTCTTCTGATCCCTGTTGAATTTATGCTCATTAGTTTGATGACATTTATGGGATGACACGGACTTTTTTCTTTTGAGTAACACTTGAGAAAATTTCCATTTGTCCCATTGTCACAAAAATGCAGCAAGAGGATCGGTTCTGGTCTCCTGTCATAATTGCTTTTCTGCACCCATTCACAGGCTATCAGCTTCTTAATAGAGTCACTGTTGCTTAAGAATTTTGTTTCAGGCATCTACCCACTAGCAATTGAACCAGTGATTTTAGATGGGCTGTATTTGCATATAGAGATGTAACCTGTGAAGCCAAATTAAATCCTTCATTATTCCTCTTTGTATTCTAGGATATATTTTTGACATTTTTAATAGGGTTTTTTTCAGTTTCCCCATTTAATTTAGGTGCCTTCGGTGCGACATTATATAATGAAAACTTAATTTGCAAGATTGGATTTCATTATTTCACGGGTTTTTCTGGAAAGTACCTGATCAAAAATCCTGCTCTACATGAGAAGAGATTTCATATATGTGTTCCTCTTTCACTGAGGATACTGCAAATAATACATAAGTTCGAAAGTTCCTCAAGTACAAGTCAGTTAGAACTGGAATCTTTGCTTTCAGAGAGAGGACAGTTATTACATTTTCACAAATTTTGTAAATATGCAGTGGGTCTTCCAAATATTGCTCTTTTTAATATTATAAAAGGCTATCAGAATTGGGGTTTGAGTTCATTCCCGTAGCAAAGAGTATTTATAACTTGCCCTGTGAGTAATGGCATATAAATGCAACAATGTCTATGAACATCACTGACTTCCTAAGAACAAATCCAATGAGTTCAGACATTTTGAAACAACAGATGTGAATGAATAATATCATGTGCTTTTTGCCTCTAACCATCAAACAAGAGTTCTTTTAGTGACACAGAACTGTGATATTGTTGAATACTTTATGATTTTCTAACTTTTTATAAACACATTGTCTCTTATTTTTACCTTGCCAAAGTATTTCCTGAAAGGTGATGCTCACCAGGTACTCTGAAATTTGCAGTGTTATAATCTTAATAGTAGTCTTCATAGCAGCTACTATAAATACTGGTAAAATATAAATTACTCTCCATTTACTAAAATCATTCCTTGTGTAATTACTAAAAGGATCCTTATAATAGCTGCTTATTAGGCAAACATACATGATTTCACAGATTCAGATACAAAATGGAGGAGGTAAATAAGTTAAATCCTAAGTTTGGTAAAAGTGAAGAACATTAATCTTCCAATCTATTCATACTGCAAGAAAAAAAAGAATATCCCCCGATTTCTTACAGTTATTCTAGATAATATTCAGAAGTTGGGAATGTTGGTCTACAATCACCTATTCCTATGAATACCTATTCCTATCCTACTCCTGATTTTAATTGTATTTGTATTTACTACCCCTCTCATTTGGGGGACTTTTTTCCCGTAAAATTCTAGATCCCCTCCTCCTGTCTGCTCCATGCTTTTAATTGAAGTAATTTTTTTGTTGCTGGTTTCATTAATTTCTGTAGAAGCTACTTTTAAGAGAAAGCATAAAGCTCCAGATAGCTGTTCTTAAATAAAAGAACTTCCTATAGAAGAAGAAATGAAATTGCAATATATGCCCTGAAAGTCTGATGAGTTTTTAACAAGATTTAAATCACCAACTTTCAGTAATCTTTTTGTTGGGTCAAGAACAACTGTTAATCCGATTCCTTTTTAAAAAAATAAATCTTTTAAAAAGTTACATCCTCCTTAGACTGAGACATCAGAATTGATATTGAAGCAGTGTAATTCTTGAGACAGAGCTCCATATGTCTGCAAGAGATTTAAAAGCATAAACTTACCTAGTATTCTTACTCCAAAATACTTGGTGAGCTAAGTATCTGCTTTCAAACATTAATTAAACTATCCTTTCCTTCTTTCCTTCCTTCCTATTGATGCCAAAATAATGAAGCACTTGGATTCTAGCCCATTTCTTTATTTCTTAGATAGCTCAACGGTGGCTGCATACATTGCTTGTCACTCTTTTAAAATACTTTGTAACTGGAAACATTCACATAATTCTCACCATTCATATGTAAAACTTCTTAATTCCAGATCAGATTTTCTTAGGGTGGAAGTGTTGGGGGAGAGGGATATTCATACTCTCTGCCAGAAAGTTTCCGATATTGTCTTTGAATAACTAACACCAAATCACTCCAAGGTAATAGAGTTGTTTTTAAGTATGTTTATCTGTAATGGGTCAGGTGTAACGTTCTGTTTTGGAAAAGGTTTATTTAAGAACATAAATTTGCTTGTGAAATGACCAGCATCTGATCAAACATCAGGTCTGTTGATAAATACAGGAAAAGCTTCTTTTGACTTGTATACAGAGAAGCTTGAGGAAAGAGTTACTAAAATAATTTTTTAAAGCCATCATGTCTTTAAAGATTCACAGTTTTTTATTCAGAGCAGAAACAAATTTTAAGGGTTTTTTGACCCATATGGTTAAGTAACTATTATCCTAGAAATAGGCTCTTCCTAGGGACTATATGCCAGCACTACAAATAAAGTAGGACATATCCAGAACTACTAAGGAGAAAAAAAAAGGAGATTAATTTTCCAAACCATTTTCTACCCCAACCCTACAACATCTGTATATATTGACCTCACAGGCTGACCATAGACAACTACTGTATGTCAGCATTTCCCAGACAACTGTTTTTCCAAAATAAAAATTGACTAAGCACTATTTGAGGCTTCTTGGTTTACTAAGGATTCCTAGTTGCCTACAGCCAAGCTGAAGCATGAGTTCTTAAGTTATGAGAACATTTTAAAGTATTTTTATATTATGTGGGCAATGATATGAGAAGGAATAGATTTTGCAGCAGCTGAAATTAGTCATGTAACTTTTTAAACACCAAAGGAAGAGGTTATACTCATTATAAAACTTGCCTATTTTTTTTAAACAAAAAATACAAGTTTGACATTGATGTACTCTTCCTATGATCCATTTCTATTTATTGACTGCAATTTACTATAAATTAAGTAAACTGCTTTTCAAAGCATTCACTGAAATCTAGCAAACAAAAAAAACCCTTTTAGTAAAACCAATAAATGCATAATTCTCTTCAATACAACTTATTTATGAAAATGTTTATGAAACAACAGATTCTTGCTGATGTTGACTATATTTAGCTAATACAATAAATACAAAAAGTAAATATCAATTTTGCTCAAAGGCTGTATTATTAATTTACTACGTGAACCAGTAAATCAATGACATAATTTATCCAAAAGTCACCAATGTTTGAAAATTCCTTTCTCCTCCTGTTTAAACCCCTTTTGAAGAGTCATGCATAAACATGAATGCTTTGTAAATGTGTTGTGGAAGACAGAGTTATGGATTGCCTTGATCATATGTGCAAAACTTATGTTTAGTATTCAGAATAATGTTTTTGAACTACATGATGAAACAAATTTTAAAACAACGTAACCTTGAGTCAAATATTAGAATGTGCATGAATTTACCTTTTATCTTTTAATAGCATCTGTCTTCATCTTTTTTCAAATTGCATATTCAAATCCAGCTAGATGATACACCTTTAGATAAGATTATGTATTGATATGGACTTCTTAGGGTCTACAGATCTAAAAAGAGATCTGTACAGAGACTGCAGGTTTTAAAAACACGATCACTCAACTCCAAGTAAGGCAAAGTGTTGCAACCTCAAAGCCAGCTTTCCCAAGCTCTGTGGCCCCAAGGCACTAAGCAAAGAGGTCACTGTTAAATAACTTACAGACATTTCAGAGTCCCATGTTATCCTGGATTTGCAAGTTCTGTGTTTTGTTAGTACGCACAGACATATATACGCATAGGCTAAGAATATGTATTTTGATATTTATGACAGACCTTAAGACCACAGCAATTTCACAGGTTTTCATTTAGTCTGCTCAGCTTTTACATCTGAAAGTAGAACCAAATAGAACCCTTTTGCTTACTTAAAATTTTAAGCACTTACAAGTATCATTAGGACTTACACTGTTTAAATTTTTATTTCCTTGGGGATTACTCATTAAACATAGATTTTACTATCCACAAACTTCACTAGCTATTTCTTTACAGATTAATCTTCATTTACATAATGCCACCTACTCACTGAAAATTCAATAAAACTCATGAGGCACTGTTACTCTACGTTGCTTGGTAGAAGCAACATATATGAAACAGATAAAGACAAATGTCTCTGGACCTGAGGAATGTTATTCCATGTAAACATCATGCATATTATTATGTTAATTGTGTAGAAGAAGGCATTCATGTGTTGCACATGCATCATATACACAAATAAGTGCTCTGACAATGAACCGTCCCTGTGTTGTCTTTTCTTAATAACGCGGCATCTTTTTGGACTCCAGTACATCCTCTGGAGGCAAGGAAGACCAGGCATTTACCTGCATTTTGTTGCACTTGTCTCCTGACCTACCTTCCTAAGAAGCAGATGACAATGATTGCTACTTTAACAGTTAAAGTTTAATAGCAGCTATACAGCACTCCTCTCAAACAGTAACAACTGTTTTAAGAACTGGTTCAGGAGCATAGGAGGTGGGCATACCTAAAAGATACAGGCTTTTTCCACAGCCATACTATTACTACAACAGGAACATTATGACAGTTACAGAAATAATATAACTAGCCCTGAAACTTCTAGATTATCCCAGAAGAAATCAATAATATCCTGTCAATGACTTATAACATCACTCTGAAGCTCCTGCTATAAAAAGTGATTTGTCCTGGCAAAAATCCATTCAGTCCATTCACTTTTTTTGGTTTACTTCCATGGATGTGAAGCTGAATTAGCCATGGGTTGCCACTGTGAAAGAGAAACTGCTGCAACAGTAAAAAGAACTGATAGGGCCACTACCAAGGATTCAGTCATATAAACAAAAGTACCATCTTTGCCTACACGTTTTTTACTAACAAAATTATATCATCTTTTGTCTAGGTGTATGTGTTGGTGGTCCAGACTCAGATTAATCAGAGTAAAACTGATGCATGCTTTTTATCACAGTCCTCTCTAAGGATAGAAGGAAAGGATTTAAATCCTCATAGACAGATATAGAATTTTAAAAAGGAAAAAGGCATAACAACCTCATTATGAATTTAGAAACAATGTGTGCTTTCAACTTTACAGTTAAATCATGCTATTAATAATTCATGAAAAAATATAACAAAATAACATTTTAGAAGAGATGAAGAGACAGTCTGTAGAAGAAGCAAGGCATGAAAAGCAAGGTATTTGCTTTAAAAAGCTGAAGAAAATGAATTTTAAAATAATTAAAATAAGCAGATTTCTGAATCATATTTAATCACGATATTTAAGCTTTTTAAAGGCAAACTCCAACTTTGTAATAGATTTAGGAAATTAATCCAAAACACCGATCTACTTCAGGAGAAGTCAGTTAGGATAGCCCAAATCATACTTATTATCAGTTAAGACAACCATGGTAACATATTTAATGGGAATATGTAGCAGCTTCATTATTAAAATTAAAAAAACACCCAAGAAAGGACACCTACAATGATCACTATTAGTGCTGAAGACTGAGGGAGAGAGTTGGGTAATGCTAAAGAGAGATGTGTTCAATTGGAAATGAAAATAAATATATGAACTTTAACATACGTTAATAAGTCTTAATAGAAAAAAATCAGGGAAAGAAAACAGTTCTGAAATAATTTATAATGTTGACAAGCAGCCAATAAGAAGGTTAATTCTGAGTTGTCACTAAAAATTGAATGACACAGTGAATCAAAATCAGTATGTGTGTGCAGTGGGGACATGGAGGAAGAGAAAGGAAGAGACTGAATTCATAATAAATAAACAACTGCTGACCTGATAAAATAATCAATGAAATAAGCAAATAAGCTCCCTACTATATATACTTCATGCTATCAAATAGGACAGGCTACATTAGGAAAACAATTCCATTTCAGTATATTGCCTTTAAAATTAACACTGATTTTTTTTTTTAAATCAGCTTATGCTCAATTTGAAATTATAATTATCAATTGAAAAGGAAGAACATCTTCAAAGTAAGGAAAGAAAGAGTGGGAAATGTATGCTGCTAATCGAATAGACTGCTTGTTCCCAGTGCTAAGCTGCTATCAAAACCACCTTTAAGATAAAAGAAGCACTGATAAGACATTGTGTGTGCCTTGAAGGATAACCTCTAATTAAGTACTGTTTTCTAAGGACACTATAACCTTATTTCTGATTTATTACAAAAACTAAGAGATAACTTACTCTTAGTCTAATATTGTTCTTGGTCAATGACCTGTCCATGTACATCATCTTATTCCAGCCTCTCAAGGTTTTAAAGACCTGCTATGGAAAGGTTTATCCTTTCAGTGAAAGGTTTGACTCATTTTAAAAGGTAATTGCACTGAAAAGATAAGATATTATCATCATCTATTAGTTGGCTTCAGTGAGTTTAGTGTCTGTGTCCTAGACTAAGAAATGCATTAATCAGAGCCTTGTATAAGATATTTCTTTCAAATCCAGTAGCCGCTGTAGTTTTAAGATACTGGAAACGTGAAGTCCATAAACAGCCCCAGTTTAGTACCTTTTCTTGATACTCTACCTTATACCCCACTAAAGCTGGGGTATAGTTAATGTATATATTTATACATAGTATAGAAACTATCCTATTATCCTGTCTTCCACTGCTGACAAGGACACATAGAAATGGTTTAGCCCAGCTGAGAGCAGGATGCCTCTCTCAGTATTTGGCCCCAAGGCTTTGGTTATCAGCAGGCAGTATCTGCTGCTCCTTCAAGCAACTTGGGCTCTGCTGTGATTTAGGAAAATAAAAATTGCTGTCTTGCAGGTAGAAACTGGAAGCACACCAGGGGAAAATTAAGATCAAACCACCTAAATAGGCCAGCCACAACATTTTGAAACATTAGTAGCCAGTTGCCAAATGACACTAATGATATTTTTGATTTAGTTAATTAAGAACAAAGCCAAAAAACAATGGGAAGTAAACCATGTAGTAATAAGTCACACGGGCTTTTAGGAACATATGATTAAATTGCTTATGTGACCTCAGAAAAATGAACTCTGAGAAAATACTTGGGATATGAATGAAGGGGAAGGCTTAAACAATGTATACAATTTCTTCCTCTACTGATCTTACTAGACGTACGGTCTCTTGAACTTCTTTACTGCAGCCTTGGCTTCTGAAGGTTTCACCACAGACCCTATAGTGTTTTGGACTGCATAGCCTGGAATTGTGATGGGCTGCTGCTAGAGGCAGCTTAGTATATTCCGAGTCCTTCTCATATTTCATACTGCTCAGCAAGACCACATTCCTCCCTAGGATTGATATGGGATAATATATGGCAAAGGAGAAGAAAGTGGCAGGAGATCCATCTTGACTGGAGGAAGTATTAGAATGCTCAGCAGAACAGGTAGCACACTATATTTAGGCAGTGTTATATAGGGAGTAAACTTGCATAGATACAGGAATACAATGGATGTCTAATTAATTTTCGTCATCATATTAGGATCTGCTAAGTAAGATGCACATGAATCTAGATTAAATAAGTAGGGCTAACAGAGGAGTAAACATTGAAAGCTAATGTGTTTATTTAGAGCTACAGTGGGTTCCTATTATTCCTCCTAACTGGCTTTCTGGTGTTCAATTGCTGTCCTGAACTAAAAGGGGGCATACAAGGCACAGCTCCAGAGACTACAGGGTCTTTTTCTCTGACAAATGGGCTGAATATGGGCTAATGCTTGCCTATAGGAATATGATGATGCATCAGATTCTTATATGAGGTGATGCATCTTGCTAAAAAATAAGATTGCATTGAAAATAAAAGTCCTACCTGTAAAAAAAACCAAAAAAACCCACCCCAAAACCCACACCTGAGAAAAAGAAGACTAGGATTCAAAAATCCATACTTACCATACCAAAGAATTATCTGTGGATTAAAATAAATTCTTTTTTATGGTATATATCATTAAATGAGATTGAATTTGTCGTGGGAGTTTTATGCTTTCATACTACCTCAAGCTCCTTTTGATCATTTGAATTTAGTCTTTAAGTTACCCTAATAGGTTTAGATTAGCTAAGTGGATATATACAGCATGGACACACGATCATATTCATTGTGCTGATCCTTTGAGATTGGTGCAGTTAACATTTTTCAGATCTCATTCACGAAGATCTTTATGTGAGCGTAACGGTACCGTGTGTTAAATCCAGCTAAAAGTGACAGAGTTGAATGCTTCATAAATTCTCCAGCTTGCCAGCAAACTGCACGTAGCAAGCTCATCTGACAAGGTGATGTGTACATCATTGCTCATGGTGATTAATGTCAAAAGTTTGTAATTAAATTCATTTCTTTTAGTATGCTCCATGACCACCACATAGATCAACATGCCATCAGCCCTCAAGCTTCAGAGCTAGACCAATTTTATGTTGTCTTTCTACTGACACAGTAACAGGATACATACAGCATGTGCAGATACCCCAAAGAAGCCAAAGTAAACACTGAATTCTGCTTTGCTGGGAAAGGTATATATATACTGTAGCTTGAAGATCATATACCCAATCTTGCTATATTGACTTTCCAAGACCTGAAACTCTAGGGAAGGTGTCAAAGGGATAGAAAAGAAAAAAGGGTATATCCCTTGGATGGAAGCTTTGCATTCAAAATGCATCCTATCAGCTTGCTACCAGAGGTTACTAGGAATTCACTGGCTCAGGATGCCTGTTTGTGAACTGGAATGGAGTCCGTGTTGCTGTCCTGCTTTTCTGTCTGTGAACAGCTCCAGCTCAGATGATGTTGCCTGTTCTGCAACAGAAAGAGTTTCCCTCCACTGAAAACAATTAAGCAGGTGACAAACAGACGAAAATTCACATCTAAAGGATTTAGAGGTAGATGCTGAAATAAGAAACAAAAAGATTCCGTCCTATAGCCAAAAAGACAAAAGGGCCTCCATCTTGGGTTTTGTTAATACGACTTTTAAAGTTGGCAAGAACTATATTTGGCCATCTATGAAAACATCTGTAAATAAAACAATGCCAGTTTATTAATATTTTGGACACGATGTAAGACTTCACATACGATTTATAAAAGGCTGGCAGAGCTAAGAAAGAATAGTCATTGTTAAGTAATTACAGATGTAGATAAATTGAGAGGTACATAATACAACCATAGAGTTCTTGCTGTCTGATATTTACCTATGTGGGCCAGACAAAGTCAGTGTATCACTCCACTTTTCAGCTGGACAAGGGAGAAAGTATATGTTGAGAGGCTTAGGAGTCAAGATAAGGACAGGGAGAGATCATTATACAATCAGCGTCAAGGGGAAAACAGACTCAACACAGAACAAAGGAAAGAAAACTCTAACTCATTACACTGCGCTGCACACCCGGTGACACCAGAGTTGGGCAATGACAAATGCAACCAGATCTTAGAGCACCTCCCCCCACCCCTCCCTTCTTAGCAGACTTCACTTTAATCATGATTTCACTCCCTTCTTCCCCTCCAGTGCGGCATGGGGAGGGGCAGGATTGCAACGGTTGCGTGGCCTCTATTGGAGGTGAATTCTGGTGCCGATCACCATGGGCGGTAGTGAGCCTAGTATTTAAAAAAAACAATTGCTTATAAGATGAAAGACAGATCTTTCCACTCTCAGCTCTGTGTCATGACAAAGAAATAAACAAACCCAGTCTTCATTTCTGTCACTGAACTAAAGCAAAAAAAAAAACCTTCTGGAAACTGACTTGATAAGACACAGCAGTGACCTGATTCTGCTTTCTGACACACGCATAAAATCAGGCATCACCAGCCACACTGCCCCAGAGAAATCTGTTGTTATGGAGGAATCCATGCTTTTAAACATATTTGTGTCTAATCCCTTCTGATGACAACAAAACTTATGAGCTCATATGGAGAAAACAAACACCATTTTCCCTGCCTCTGCCTTAGCAAATGCATACTGTCTGCTTGTAAAACAAACTATTAGTACAGTTTTCTTAGAGGCTTTTAAACATTTGTTTATTTTGTGAACACTGTAAAGAGAAGGGAAATATTATTTGCAGAGAAGGGAATTAAAACAGTTGCCAAGCAATATTTCTTCTTGGAGAATTTTGGATGAATTTATATATAAATTTACCGTGATACAAGAAGACAGAGCTTCTTGGCCTCAGGGGTGAAAATACCCTCCAGATAATTCATCTGGCAAAAACCCCCAAGGATATGTCTGTACTCCTATAGATGACAAATACATCAGGGATTCAGGAAAGTTCTGCCCTGCAGATGGAGGGCAGTTCCCAAGAACTGGGAATCTGAAGTGGCATTGCCTATCTCTTGCTCACCTCTTGACTCTGGTCCTTGGAGATTCCTGTTCCCAGAATATATAGGTCATCTTGAGGAAATGAGAAGTGGCCATCTCATTCCATGATTAGTATAATCTGCATTATAATCAAGTGCAACCACTAACCAGTTTGGCAGTGCTGGAGGAGGACTTTCTAACCTTCATTACTATCATCACCAGAGGTCTATGCAGATCTCTGGCTCACTCCCCTTCAGGCAATCCTAACAGACCTCTCAGAGAAATGTTTCATCATTATGATCACCTTAGAACAGTACTAAATTAATCCACTTCCAATGGGCTAGTAATCAAACTTTAGCTTCAAGTACTGGAACCTGTAAGTGGGATTAACTGCAAAAGACATACATATGTGTTCTGTGATCTCCACAGGCTTCTGTTTGCTTCTGAGTTCAAACTTCTGCTCTTAACTAATAAAAATGTTAATGGAGGATTACATTACAGTAATCCTTCAATTTGCAGTCACTACAGACGACTTGGAAGTAACAGAAGAATGTAAACTAAATATATGTCAAAAGTAAATCTTTTAGAAGCAGATTTGAGGTCCTCCTTTGTGCAACAGACACTTGGGGGAGATCAGATCCCACCAAAAATTTTTAGAAACCTGCCACATAGAAAAAAGCTGAAAGAAACCACTAGAAACACCAAACCTTAACAACATGGAAAAAATAAGTTATTTTTTCCTTATGGTTTTCTGCTTCATGGAACTTGCATGCTTCTTAGTTCCAGCCTTCAGGCTATTGAATTTTAGGAGACTCACAGAAGCTATTCCTGAAACATAAAAGCCTCAACAATATATTTTTCATCTGGGCTTGCATATATTCAGCTCTAGGGTTTCCAGCATAAGGAAGATGTGGACCTGCTTAAGCAGGTTGAGATAGTTGTGCTTGTTTAGCCTGAAGAAGAGAGGGCTCTGTGGAGACCTTTTTGCAGCCTTCCAGTACTTAAAGAGGATGTACAGGAAAGATGAAGAGGTGCTTTATAGTGTAGTGACAGGACAGGGAGTAATGACCTTAAGATGAAGGAGGGTAGATTTAGATTGTATATTAGGAAGAAGTTGTTCATTATGTGGCTGGTGAGGCACTGGAACAGGCTGCCCAGAGAAGCTGTGGCTGCCCCCTTCCTGGCAGTGTTAAAGGTCAGGCTGGGCGGGCCTTGGTTTGGTAGAAAAAGTGCCCCTTCCAACCCAAAACATACTATGATTCTATTTTATATTAATGCCTTTTAAACAGAAATCCCCCAAAGTACTGGACCTGTCTAGCATTATGCAATAGCTGCAAGGAAAGGCAAAGCCTGCCATTCTCACACAGGTATACCAAATCCTATCATGGGGAGTTTTCAGTGGAAATTAAGAATTTGAAGGTGTTTTTTCATTTCTAGAATCTCAGTTACTGTATTTCAAACTATATATGGTTTATTTATTATTAATAACCTAACATATTATGTAACTTCTGTTTCTTGAATATATGCTACATCACAATGTCATTAAAACAGCTGTGTACTAATAGTTTAAGAGGTAGAACACTGAACTACATGCTAACTTCCTATGTGGGCAACCTGCCAGACTTGCAGATACACTGAAATATCATACCAGCAGAACAAACTATGTGAGCATTTAGATCATAATCTCTATTTGCCTAAATTCCTGAAAGCCCTATTTCTTATTCAATATTAAGGTAGAGGGACATGGTAATTTGAGGAATGGGCAAAATGCCTCATTTTTTCCCCCACTCAGTGCTCACTGAGATCTTTTTGTAGTATAATTTACAGAATTTTTTAAACATCCTTAGGTTTTCCCTATTCCCTGTCATTTTTGATAATCTTCAGGTAAATGTAGCAAAGATACGGAACTAAATAAAAAATGGTGACTCGGTAACCCAAACCCCTCAGAAAGTCATCTTTCTTTTTAAAAACATTACATTGAAATATTTCTGTTCATAAAAGGTGAATAACGAGGTTATACAGTATACCTTGCATACTATCCATATATTTACATATTAATTAAAACCCTTCCTTGAAGAATATTAAATTATTTTGAAGATTCACAGAAAGACTTAATCCAAGACAGACATTCTGGACATCTATTTTCAGTAGATAATTAATCATTCAGGATAAGTGAAGCTTCCAAAATTTTCAAAGCATAGTCAAAATACACCCAGTTTGTTTTTCATGCTCAAATTCCCATTACTGTTCTTTTTGGATGATATAGATAGGCTTACGCTGTTTCATAAAGAGTGCAGCATTAAAAGTTGTTTCAAATATGACTGCACCAGTATAACATAGGAAATCACTGTTTCTGGGATATGTCCTTGCAAGATTTTTGAGATTTCAGGGGAAAAAAAGAACAAAAGACAAGAAGAAAATGAGAATTATTTTGATATCCATGTGGCCTAGACTGCAATGCTTAAATGTTTATGACTTTCTTTCATATAGAAAAAATATTCTCTGAGGAGGAAATTACAGTATGGGAAATTGCTAGCAATGTTTTTATCTTTTCTTCTTTCTTCTGATAATAGTAATCTTTATTTATTTTTAATAGAGTACTATATTTAAAGAGAACAGTTGGCAATTAATATTTAGATAAAGAGAGGATTCATTTTCAGCTTACTGTATACTTTGTGAAAGGGAGAAGGATGGCATGAAAATAATTTTTCTATGCAATACTGCATGTTTATGACTCAAATGAAGTTTTTAAAATAACTGCTAATGACACTCAAGGGTATAAAATCCATTGCATAAATCTGGAATAAAACCAGCTATTTTTTATCTTTGAAAGATGCATAGTGTTGTATTCTTGTTCCCTTTTATATGAATGAATAAGTACGTAAATATTGTTTCTACAGGAAGCACTACATAAATTTGAGATTAGGATTATGAATCTGCCAAAGCACATGTGATTACATGTCGTGATGTCATCCATCTATATACTTGTTTCCACAAAGCTGCATGTTTGCAATCTTGTGGGTTTGTTTTTTTTTAAACACTGGAAAGAGTTCTAGGTTAACAGCCAAGATGCAGGGGGCAATTAAAGGAAAACATAATTTTAAATGTTTCTCTAGTTTTATCAAGGATGGAAAGACATGAAAACTGTCTTTTGGTTACTGTCATTATGAAAGCATAGGTACCCAAAACAAAGAGGTCCATTCTTATTTACATGTCTTTTATGGTGTTATTTGTCATGACTATATGAAAGCTTACCAAGTATTGGCCAGGTTTTTATCTACTGTAGGATATGAGGAAACAGACTCATTCAATTATAAATCTAAGCTTTTGCAAGAATTAATAGCACTTAATTGGAAACATTCTACTAAAACTTTTGTATAGAAATGTAGACTGTGTGTTTTATCTCAGGATCTGTCTGCTGTTTCACTATGAATCAGAGTAGTGTCACCTCCAAAGACCTACAGTTTAGGAAGAACTGAAATAGGCTGTACAGGACTGAAAGGAAGCTCCTAGAGTATTAGGTCTAGCTCCCCACTGTCACAGACAATTATGTCATGCATTATACCCTCTGGCTACCTTAGGTCAAATCAAGTTGAAGTCAATATATATAAATTAATCAATCACAGTTAACATCTTGCAACATCTGAGCAAGTGAACATTTATTTGAGTCAGTTTCCCAGGCATCCCCTTCTGCCCTCCGTTCCACTACCATTTTTTTTTCCCTTATGGTTTTAAAAAATTGCATCATTCAAGGATCTGCCCATTTCTTCTCTGTGTTCAGACCAATGCTCCTCCGATTTTCTAAAGCCTCTCCTTTTATTCCATATTTTTCTTCCACAAATTCCTTTATCTCCACTCCCTGCTAAAAAACTAATACCCAGCAAGAAAAAATAATGTTTTTATTTGATAAAACCAGCAGGAAAACAGGTTTTAACTATTTCTGTGAGACCAGAGATACTACTTCAGCCTGAATTCAGCTTTCTATTGCTTTTCGTTTGTATAGAGCTTGTGTGCTCTATTTCCAAGATTAGAAAGATAAATTGAAATCTACATCACCTACCTTTCTATGTATAAATTTTCAACTCACTGCTGGCCTATCTGTTACTTACACTGTATCCCCTCTCACATGACTTCTCACTGTGAAGCACCGATTACTAGAAACTATCCTCCATTCGCTGTTATCTACATATACATATGAAAAACAATAGGAGAGCAATTTAAGAAGTTGCTACAGTTGATACAGGTTTTATGTAGATTAAAATGTGATCATTGATCACACACACACATACCTCTACCAAAATAATACATCGTGATTATGTTGCAATTTCAAATGAATGACATAATTTCTAAGGTAAGAGCTGCAAAGCACTAAGTCATTCTTGTGCACTGGGATTTATTCTTAACACAAATTCATAGAAACATAAGAAAGTTTGTCTCAGAGCACAACCAAAAAAGCATATGGCGAATCCTTTACAAAGGAAAATATAAAATACTCTCCATCAGTTAAGTTGACACAATAAAAATGAACAGAAAATGGACCTTTCTAAACTATGCTTTCCTAGATAACAAGACAGATAAAAATATTTTATTTTCTACTTAGATTTCTGATGCACTCTTGTATTTACTGTTTTATGTGCAATGTTAACCCAAGAAACTGAAGTTCAAACCAAAGAAAATGCTGAGATTATTATTTTTACATAATTGCAGAATCTTCCACCGTTTAGACTATCGTGACCTTTATGTCTCTTTCATAAAGTTTTGTCCTTTGTGCTACCTTTCCTTGGCTCTTGGTAGTTGGTAGGCAGGGACTGACTGGGTGTCCTGTGTGCACTACTGTTTGCCTACTTCAGTTTGACCTTCTTCATTCATTACTAAAGAGGTTTGATTCAGGAGGTTGTGACGGAAAGACACTGAACCACAGGTTTTTAAAATAGAATTAATAGTAATTTATTTAAAAAAAAAAAACAGAATGCAGATTCAGTACGTCACTTGCAGGTTATTATTGGATACAATGGGGAATTCACTATTGCAGTTTGGAAGTATGACCACACTGATTATAATCACAAAAGATCCACAAAATACTCTTATTACAACCACTGTGGCTTCCCTAACACATAGGATCACAGCTCACAAGCACACAAAATATTACCCATACGTTACATATCAAACAGTCACTTACCCCGTCTCTCAGGTAAGGGTTCCCAACACGTTACCTCAGCCAGCCGCCCGGCTAAGGGGGAAGGGTCTCCTCCTAAGGTTGGAGGAACGGCTCCCAATATTAGCTCGAATGCCAGGGCTTTTATTGGGTTCATTTTGCTGATGGGTGTGACAGGATGCAGGGCTGGGCCTGACACCTCCGGCCCTCTCTCTTGCATATTCCCATTGTCTTGGCCCATCGAAACCAAATGCGGACCCTTAGGGCTTGTCAAACAGTTTGAGTAGTGGTTTGATTGGGACTCAGGACACAGGTTTGTGGAAGGAAGCCAAGGCTTAGCCAGGCTCCATACAAGTTTTTCAGGTTTTGTGAAGTGCCCACTTCAGTCTGTTTACAACACAACTCAAGTCGGAGCCATCTACACAGCTCCCCGTGAGGTGTCTCCGCAGACAAAGAGCTTAAAAGCAGCCCAAGACTGAGTTGTGTATTACAACTCCCCGTAGGCCGCCTGCTCTGTTTAGGCACTATTGAAGCCTGTGTGTATAGCTCAGCCTTACAGAGGTGCCATTCTTCCCCCAGAGTAACTACTAAAACAGTACTCTAGCAAAATATGAAGGCAAATAGTACTGCTAGAAGAATTGTTTTAAGGAAAACAGGGCAGGTTTAAGTCCCTTGCTGTCATTACAAAATCCCACTACAATTTTCACAAGACTATAGGTCTGATTAAATTCTCTTTCAGCTCTTGTATGTTCTTCTTTTGCTTCCTCTGGGTGTAACACATTCTGCATTGTTAGATAAAAGGGTACAGTATACAAGATAAAACATACACAACTGAGTGGTGCTGTTTAAGAAAAAGCCTAGATTTACTGGAAAGCTCATGCTGTACCCAAAGAAAACCAATGCAAAACACCTAATTACCACAACATTTTCAGTAGGGCACAGACAGAAGTAACCATTTCTTTCCGAGTTAGCAGGAAGCCAAACGTTACAGCTTTAACCAGCCTTAACCAGTCCAGCTGCGTACAGTGAAGCAACATTTCTCCTTCATTCATTTTGTTATAAATTGAGACTACAATGGATCATAATCCAATTAGAATTTTATTAATTATAGCAAGTAGAATATGAGCAAAGACAGCGCTGGACGGCAGGAGAGTCTGCGCTCCGCCAACTGCCGTGCTGATCAGTTCAAACAGTCCCTTTTTATATATTTTTTACTTCCGTGTTCATGAAGTAGTGGAGGTACTGTGCGTATGCTTCAGTTGTTGTTAGGGGGTCGTTTTCTGCCTCTTGGTGGTCTTTGAGGCCGGAGTAAGAAGTCTTCCTCCTTTGTCCTATCTGTGGTTCCTGGACATCTGGTTATCTTGTACAAGCGGTATCTGGTTTAGTTTGTGTAAGCAATTGTGGTTATCTTATCCTGGACAAGCAGGTTTAGTTTGTGTAAGCAATTGTTACCTTATCCTGGACAAGCAGTGTCTGGTAGCTTGCATAAGCAATTGCACATTTTTGGTAGCTGCTGGCATAAGCCTTAATAAACAATATCCTGGTCCATAATTCCTCACAGTTATTTTTTACAAAATAAGATGTGGTGACCGATTTCGAAATGTGTCAGCAGATGTTGTGACGGGTTTCGAGATATAAGTCAGCAACCTCCCTGATATTAGAACTAATATTAGAAGCTAAGTGGTTTCCTGTCATTCATACTTTGTTTCAATGAACAAAATATTAACCCATTCACCACAGATTTCATAATAGTCAATACCTTGAGCTTGTTCTTTTCTGCCCATTCCTTAAAGTCCCTCAAATGCAGTCTCTAAAGTCTGCAAAAGTCACTGTTCTACAGAGAAAAAGGTTCAATACCACCCATGTCTAGATGCCACTCCCACCAGCAAACTCCAATGCTTGTGATGAGACAGTGCATGGGGGCTCTTGAGGATCGTTTTTGTTGCTGGTCTATAATAAATTCTGTGTTCTTCATAAGACTACTGAAGAAACTGAAAAAGCATGGAGCAGAGGAACAAAATAAATTGTTAAGGAGAGAGCATCTAACTATGAACACAAGTGGACTGCTGCTTTCTCTACATTTCATTTACATTCAGCTTCCAACTCAGTTGAACTGACTAGTTACTTATAATGAGGCACACAGCACTTTTCAAAACACAATCTCTCTATTCAAAATACAACACAAATGTCTTATAAGTGAAATACATAAAACCCTACCAGCTCTAATATTACCCCAACATGAAAAAAACTCATGACAACCCAAAAAACCCACCAAAACCCAACTCCCCCCCCCCCCCCAAAAAAAATTGCAACTACAGGATAATTTCAAAGAACCAGTACTTTGAGCAACAGTCTGTTCAATGGAACTAGAATGGCCTTCTTCAAAAAGTCTTTTGCTTAGAATATTAATTGTCTGTGAGAACATAATGGGATAAAACAATAGCAGAAGCAGACAGTGTGATTCTAATATTGCTTATCACATAGATTAGTTTCTTTTAAAAAAGGGAGGGCAAAATGAAATCACTTGTTAATTTCTTTAATTAATGTATGCCTTATGAAACATAAAAATTATGGAGACAATTGAGATCACATAATTGAAAGTTAATTTTGACATGTAATGGTATAAAGGTAGAGTTAATACTTTGGGATGACTGTTAATGAAAACATAATGCAAATCAACCGATAAACATACAAAAAGGTGACCATATGAGACACACATTTTCATTTACACAACTAATTCTAAAGTGAGTGTATAACTAATGTAATTCCAGAGGTCATTCATGGAAAATCTATTACTCCTTCTTTATCAAGAGCACAATAATGTTATTATTCAGAAGACTGGTAGCATTTTAAATACTGTTATTCCTGAAAATGGATTTTATTGTAACAAAGCTATCCCATTAGTTTTAAAAAAGAAAACTTCTTTTTCATTTTCAGCATTATACAATGCATATAAAATCACATTAGCAATCACACCATAGAAAAGACATCAGAAATGTATGTATATTTTTATTTTCTTTAATTTATAGCTAGCAAGAAGGGCTGGTGTCAAGTAACCACCTAGCTTTCCACAGAATTAATGGCTTACAATTTGGAAAGCATTAGAGTAAATGCATTTAAAATACCATTTACTGTACACCTTGCATCTTTTTATTGTCCTGATTTTTTTCATCATTTAGCAGAAAAATAATGAAGAATGAAATATAAAATTGATGTTCATTTTTATTCCTCAAAGCTACACCCTGTAATCTGAGCATGCATTAGTGTGATTAGGATATTTTAAAAAGCTGAGACGGCTTAACTAATGTATTCTTTCTACCCCAAGGTAGGGAATGGGAAAGTTAAGATGGTCAGAAACTGGTTTATCAAAGGAACTGCAACCACAGTTGATGCTGTTTTCTCCTTTCATCAAAATATTAAAAATGAGAACAGTTATTTATAGGTACAGTGATAGCTGGAGATACACTGTGATACTGAAGCAAGTATCTTGCCATTCACTAATTATGTGTCTGGGGAAAGGCACAAACAGCTAGGAGACTAAGGGTACTAACTTTGTTTTTCATCCTCAGGTATACCACACCATGTTCTCCAAGCTTCTCCTTTGTGCAGATGTGTAAGTCCAATCACAATCTTTTCCATCAAAAGCAGGAAAATGTCTCCATTTTTTCTCATGTTACTTTCTTACACACACTTGAAAAAGGAACAATTCTGTGCAGTTTGTATTTAAAGAAGTTAAATGTTTATGGAAAGTATTCTTACTATAGGCTTTCTGCAGGAAGAAGGACTGTCCTTTCCCTTAAAACTGTCTTTTAAAATGTTGCTTGTTCTCTTTTTGTGAAAGGTAGCATGCCCTAAGGACTAAAGCTGTTTGGCATCTTGCAGAACAACTACACTCACATACTTGGAATGAAAATTGGGTGTTTCATTTTAAATACTATTTACTTTCAGTTTTAAGCAAGGAGATATGTTCTTTATCAGCTATTCCTTCAGTAACATCCAAATGCAGGGAATACATATGACGATTTCAAGTAGAAGATCTACCGAAGTTTTTATTATGAAATTCTTGCTATCATAAAATTCCACTTTCAGTTGCTTTGATCACTCTCAAATTTTGCTTATTTTTGCAGGGATGCTCTGTGAAAATTGTGTCAATTTCCAGTTTCCTCTCAAAAAGCTTTCAGGCTAAACAACCCAGCTTTTTAAAAGGAAGGGCAAAGATAAATACAAAACTTGCCTAATAAAATCTGTGGCTTTTTTTTTAGTAATTCAGAAACTTCTGGGTAAAGCTGAGATTTGATAGGACATTACTTTAAAATAGCCATATACCATTTGCTCCTTAAATTTAAATATTTTTTCCTATTTTTAGTCATAAAATGTCTTCAGAAAAAACCCAGAGTCAGCAAGTCTTGATCAATATTAATGGCTAAGATGTCAGAAAAAAACCCCAACCTAGTATATATGCTGAACCCAGCACCCACTCAAAAACAGAAAGAACCAAGCCATCCCCAGAAGGCAGGCTGATCATCCATTTATAAGAATGACTTTTTTTTTTCATTTTGGCTGTTGCAAGGCAGCAAGTCCACCTCTGCTCTGCCAGTAATGTCCTTTCAGAAAAGCAAGCCCAGGGATTCAAGTACACAAGGGAAAGAATTGGACGAAGAATTCAGAAGGGGTATGAAAAAAACATAAGAACACACTGGAGAATTACAATGAGAATGGCCTGACACTAGATAATGAAAACTGATGTAGGAAGGAATGGTAAGGTCACAAAGAAGAGTAAGTGGCAATTAAAGGACAGAGGATGAGACAAAGAAGGAACACAGAACTAGCTGCACAAGGAAGTGAGAACAAGTCTACAGGAAAACAGATTAATTTAATGTCTGTTTAGCAAATGCGGCAGCAGACAACTCGGGATCAGCATAAAGGAAGGCACAATAATTTGACAAGTCTAGGAGGGAAACAACCAAAATGATTGGTCTAAATAGGATACCCTTCTTTCTGGACTCCAGAAGAACCAATGATTTCTGGTTTCTGTGTGGGCATTTTCTGTACACAAAACCATATGAACCAGATTGGCTCAGCTATGGTCTGCAGGATGGATGCAAAATTCCTTATCATGATGCTGGACCCTTCTAAAGGATTGTTATAGTGATTCCATTCCATGTTGTTTTCTGTTTGTCCAGGATGGTGCCACAGTACAGCCTCAGGTTATGAAGCTGTTGCATGCAGGATTTTCCACCTCATTTGTTACAGGAGTTGGTAGGCATATGTAGGAAAGTAGTAACGAGGACAGGTAAGCACAGCTAGTGAAAAAATGCTGCCCTAGATAAGCAGACTCTTATGTCTACCACAGAGTTTCTATTTGATGATATCTAGCAACAGAAACCATATTCCAGGTGGTTACCACCTACAGAGTCCTCATTTTCAGGGTGACCTGATAATGCTGGGGATCTAATACATAACAGGGCTAAGAGATGTAAACCAAGACACAAAATGCCACATCACATCCAGGGCAGTTCACGCTACTGGATGTTTTCCCCTTTTACTTTTGTGCTTCAGCATGCCGTGTGCAGCAACAGATGAAGAGGATTACAGATGTGAAAAGAGAGAAAGAAATCCTTGTAAGGTATTCTCATATGTACCATACGGAAGGCCAAATGGAAATTGGTAATTCTGTACTTACAGCAATAAATTAGGCTTATGGCTACATTTCTGAGAGACAAAGAAAAAAACCCAAAACATTGAATAACCCCTTATTAAGTATGCACAGACAATTTTGTGCACTAAAGTAAATGGATTCTTGCAGGGCATATGGGAATGGAGAACAGCAATTTAATTAGACAGCTTCTTACTGCATACACTACATGGGGACAAACTAAAGTAGCAACAGCAGTCTTAAGCCTTGTACTTCCTAATGCTTGACTTTGCAGGGTTTTGCATGTCTAATACAAACACAAACCATGAGCTTGACCAGAAATACAACTGTGGCAGTGCACTGTGCAGATGATAGCCATATCAAAGACTGCAGCCTCAGGGGTTTTTTCCTAGACTCAGTTCTTCTGTTGTTGCTTGAGAAAACCATTTGCAATGTATCATCTGTTCAAGAGATACAAACAATTACAACAGTTTATGGATTACAAAGCAACACAGTTTCCTCCAGATGGACTTCAGTCAAAGCACAGCAAATTCCTAACTGGAAATAGGACATCACCTTACAAGCAAAAGTAATGAAATGACATATCATGACCTCTTGTATTGACTTTAGATCAGCAGCACTGCAAAAGAAACTTTTGTTGTCCTGCAAAACACAAACTACACTGTGATACTGAAAGGACTATTATTTTGACCATTAAGTATGTGATATTTGAAGACAGGAGCAGTTTAAACTGCTCTGTTCAATTCCCTGAAGGTAGTAGCATATAGCAGAAAGACAACTCACACACAAGAGACTGTGGTCTAGAAAATAAAATTTATATAAATTAATTGTGATATTGACACATAAGACAAAATTTACCTTCCTACTACTATCTTGCAAGGAATTTTTTTTTAAAAAGTTTTTTATTTTTCCCATGACTGTTAGTCTTCCTATGAAAGTCATTCCTAGTCACATGATCAAAAAGACAACCATGAAGCATTTTTATCTTTAAACAGTAGGAAGTGGTGATTTAGCTAAGGACAGCTGTCTTTCTTAAAATATACTCAGAGAACATAGAACCAATGGACTTATTTTGATATTTAGTGTTCAGTGAAGTAAGCCTGCAAGATTCCCTTCAATTTTGTTTTATTTATATACGTAAATATTTACCTGTAGTTATTCAGGTATAATTATTATTTTATTTCATTAAAATGAACTTCTAAGTCATTATTCAATGAGAAATTATTTTGAATCAGTAAAAATTAAGGCTACTGTACTTGTCTTTCTTTTCTTGCTTCTCATTTCCTCCCCTGTGCTGAAAAATACTGACCTTTCAAGGCAGCTGAAACATCTTTCAGGAGCCCCAGCTGTGAACTTGATCATAGAAAAGACTCAGATTAAAAGAGCATTTTCATGGGCTCTTTCTAAAGCTTCCTCTTGAGTACAGGAAAACTGCTAAGGAATTTTTTGTAATCTAAAATCATGGACTGAATCTTCTTGTCACAATGCCACAATAATGATCAGAAATCACGCAGAATTAACTGATATGCCAGAAAACTGCCCAATGTCATGGAGGCCTCCTTCTACTCTCATCTTACTTATACTGCCATGGTTAATGATCTTCTAGTCAGGTCCTTGAAACTACTTATGAAGCTGTGCTCTAAGTCAGATGAGCAATACCAGGTTAAAAACCTGCAAATTATCATTCCTGTCTGAAAGCCAACATAGAAATGAGTCCACACACAGCTCCATTGGCTAAATGGTGGACATGGCATGGAGATGAACAGGAGGTGCCGTCAGAAAAATTGTAAGATAGATCCTCAAATAACATCAGAAAACACTCAGATGTTCACTTGTTTAATAACCATCATGGCAGTGGGAAATCAGACAGTGCTCAAGCCTGTAGTCCAGTTTCCTCCATGCATGTGTCTAAGCCAAAGAGAAATGGGCATAGGTTCGGCTGCACAAATATGTTTCCACCTGGCAAAAGTGGTAGAAATGCACTAACAAGGCAGGGAGGATCACACTGAGAGAGCCAGAGAAAATGATGAAAAGCTGAGGGAAAGCAATCTTTTGTTACAATTATGACTGAAAGAAACTTTAAAATGTAAGAATAGAAACCATCTCTCTGGCCCAGGTCCCAGTGGGCTCAGGGCAGTGGGACTCTGACCAGCCAGTACAGTGAGGGCTGCACTGAAGGAACACTAAACTGCACCTGTACACTGCAGCAATCATCTCTGCTTTGAATGGGAATAGACTGTAAGCCTCTGAATTTTAGGACAATCATCAGGATTAATAATTTTCACATTTTAACACCAGTATTAGCCATTTTTATACAGCAGACAATGATATTTAACATGATTAGAAAGCACATGTGAATGTTATAAGCAAAAGCTTACCATTAATTTCTGGTGCACATAAACATTTTGTCACTTGTAATTAATTTAATAGCCCAGTGAGAAAGTAGGCTTTCTTTGGTCCTGTTGTTTTTAATGTCTTTTTATCGATTCTCATTACTTAGAAAAAAATGCAAAAGAAGACACTATAGTTCTTCACACAGCATTTATATCAGTGAATATAGTATCTGAAGTTCACACATCAGTGAGTTGATGAGGTGACTTTGCTACTGCTGCTCTCACGTAGGTGCATTGAAACATTTAGTTTCCTATGTTTGGCATGCATCTTCCTTTGTCCTCCAAAAACACATAATACAGTTATGTTAGAAGGAAATCAAAACAAGATAAAAGAATATCATGAAGGTAAAACCTTCATCACAGACCAAGAGAAGTCTTAACTCTGGTCTTCTTGTGATAGTCACAACGAAATGGCTACTAAACTTCCCTAAAAGAATAATTTATGGATTCATGTTAAGTTGTGTGAATTTCACATCTGCATGACATAGAATCTATTTTGCAAATGCCAAACAAAAACATCTCACTGAACTGGAAATTTCTTATTTAAGGCTAGTTTTTAAAGATACAACACAGAATACAGAAGAGCTATTACAGAGTATGGCTAAATTAGCCAAAATCAGATCTGATTTATCTCATCACTTATGATGATCACTTCAGAAAAGTACGGTGGTGGATGGAGGTGAGGCAACCCTACCTACACTCCTATTTAACACAAATCATATTAGAAACTGTCCTTCACATAAGATGGGTATGGTTTAGATATGCTCTTTAATCTAATAATGTTATATTCATTCTCATGGAAAGAATCACTTCTGGAATCATAAGGAAAGTAGGGTGGGGAGATGAATTGATGATTACAACACATGATACAGGAATGTCTCATTGTAAAAATAACAGCGGCTAACTCGTCAAGTTTCTTCTACTTTTAACAGTACTAGGAGCAATTGAGTCCTCATTTCCAGGTACTGTTTGTAAAATCTCACTTGTAATCAACAAAATCTCTGAGTGTCTTCTTCCTTTAAGTCTAAAACTTAGAGTCAGTTAAATTAGGGTTTAGGATTTTTTTTTCATGTTTCCTTAAAGCCTTAGCTTGTGGATTAAGAATTAGTTGGCCAAGCTTAGCCCAAAACAACTCTCAAAAGCTGTTATTTGCAAAGCTACAGGTTTATAAGGGAATTGCTGACATACTGATAAATACACCAGTACAAAGTTAATAGTGAGATACGACTGAATTTAGACATGTGCTTCTCTTCTGGCAAGGGAATTGCTTACTGCTATAGACACTCTTTGATCTACTAATAATCATAAAGTAATGATTGTAGATATCATCTGTCTTTCTAGAAAGCAGATATAAATCAAGAACAGAGTTTCATCTTCTAGCATCCAGAAAACCAAGTTACAGACAAATGCAAAGAAATAACTGAAAGCAAAGACAGTTCCTACCAAACTGGTTTTACTCAAACTCTGGACGAGGGTCCTTATTGCTGTAGCGCAGGTTTCAAGACACAAGATTTTTCCTACTGAAAGAGTTATCAACAAAACACAAGAGCAATGCAGCATACAAGGAAGTATCTGTACATGCACCATATACATACACATTGAGCACAGCACACTGCAATTTTTTCCTATTCTGTCAGGGACATTGCAACATATCTGCTTTTATGGAGTAGTATAGCACTGAAGGAAAGGAATGCAACATGGAAAGACAGACTATACCTGACTGACAAACATGTAAGTATAAGCACCAGTGATGATTAAGAAGTTTGCTTCCCTTCAGCATTTGCAGTAGTGGAACAGCTGTGCTGATTAAAACCAGAGCCATATACAGAGGTAGTAACTTTCAGAAAGTGTTAAAACTGGAGAAATGGACACAGTTTCAGGCTTGGAGCTTAAAGAATGGACTCATCTTGCAGTTTGGCATTGCTTTTTGTTGTTTGTTTGTTTTTCCGAAATGAACCAGACGGTCTAATTGAAATAAACACCTATAAACAAGCTGCTCTGTCAAGCAGCCCCTTTCTGGTACTATCACAAGTCCCTGGTAATAGCCCTTGAGTTCCTATTCCTCATAAGTCTCCTGAAGGAGAGACAGCAAATCATCCAAGTAATCTTTGATCTCATCTCTGCCACCAGCTGAGCTGGGTTTCTTGAAATCTAGTCTTTAATCCTGAGATACTTTAAGATATTATGGGACAGCTAATTGAATATGAGTATTTATTTAGCTGATGCAGTGAAGTTTCTACCCAGCAACAGTACCCAGAGACAGAATTTCATCAAGTCTACAGTAGAGTTCTATCCAAAGTTCATTCAGAACTCATTATTTTCTAAAAAAGCTTATAAAGGTATTTGGGTTTTGAGTCGAAGTTTATATATAAGGACAGCTGTTTCATTTTAATAAATAGACTATCTATCTATCTATCTATCTATCTATCTATCTATCTATCTATCTATCTATCTATCTAATATATGTGTATGTGTCTTTATTAACATATTCAATAATCAGTTTAGCCAAGGCCAAAATTTATTTTATTAAGTGAAAAGTATTATTTTATTTTCTCAAAAAATAAATTCTTTATATTGTAAAGACACGCAAACAAATGAACAGATTAGTTTTTAATGAGCTATTGAGAACTAGTACATTTATCTTTGAGTGAGACAGTAATCCATAACACATATTTAGTAGTTAAAAAGAAGTGGAGCAAGTCTGAGGTAATGGAAAACATTGCATTTTATTTTGCTAAAGATCTTAGGACCTTGTGCAAGCACATACTTTTTCACACCTTTTCTTTTTAGACAGGGCATGTGAGACTACATGCTGTATTGTGCCTGGTAAGTGAAGTCTAATCTAATGAAGCAGACATATTTTTCAGAAACAATGAGGACCAAAATCAAAGGTAATTGCAATGGATTTCTGAATGGAAACCATGTTATCAGACACATAGTTTAACATGGTTTTAAATAAATGCTTAATTTGCCTAATACACTCCAAGTACTGAAAAATTCAGAAGAAATATGATTCATAATCCACCTAACCCTGCCCAGTATAGCACTGTTTGTTGCAGTCAGCTGCACTGGACGGTGTTTGTGGAATGGACCTGCTGCTCCTAAAGGAGAAGCTGCCTCTAACTTCCATTATGATGATTCAATTTTAAAAACTCTGTGTTGTTAATAATATTAAAGAGACACTATTATTTATGGGAATACTGTATTTCTGTTATTAGTATTTGCAAACAAACAGAGGTTCAACTACATAGCTAGTGTGCTGCTGCCAGTAGTATCTTAGAGGATGTTATTCACATCTCCACTCACCACTACATTCCAGGTAATAAATATGCAACCCAGTACCCAATCTAGGGAAAAAAAACCCTCACCTAAAACCAGACAAATTTATAGTGCTGTTATTAAAAAGAAATTCTGCTATGCTTTTAATTCAACATGTTGACTGTTAAAAACAAAATGAGAAAAATCTCCATTTTAATTTATTCGGTTTCCCTGTTAGAAATCAGAAGGAAATCAAAGAAAACAAAGAAGCAAAAACAGAGTGAAGATTTCAGACACAGAAGAACTACCTTTGCTGAGAAGGAAATAACACTAGTAAGAGTAAAAAACCTGACTATGTAGAGTAGATAAAAGTATGGATTTAATGACCCATATGCCCACAGAGGCAAAAACATACAGAATGTGACAAAAGATCAATGGATGTTCATATTTTAGGAACCTGCTAACTGCACTGGGTAGAAGAGATAAAAGAATTTATGCAAGAGTTGGAAAATCTGGCCCAAAAGATAGGCAGCCCAGCCTGGCAAGAAAATTAAGGCCAGTGAAAAGGTCTGTAAGCAGTACATAGCAGCATATTGCTTACTGAGCTGGCAATAGTTTTATCACTGGGATGTGCTTAAGCAATTGTAGTAGACTTTGTTTGGTTTTGTGGGGTTTTTTCCCCCAAAATACAGATTACAAGAGAATAAAAAACAAGACACTAACGTACTTTGAGCAAGTGGCCAAGTTTGACAGTTTAAATCTGAATTGTAAAAACACCCAACAAAACCCACTAAACAGCTATACTGTAAGATGAGTTTTCCAAGAAGAGAAAGGATGCTCAGAGAGAGCATAATTTTCTTTATATTGCAGTTGCAAAGTTCTTCTACAGAAATGCACATTTTTAACTTTTTAGGGCTAGATGGGACTCCCTCTTGCCATTACTCTCTGGACCCAGCATAACATTATAGTTCTACTCAAGAAATACTGCCTTCTGAATTAAAGCCTGAAATGATCCAAGGTTAGCTTTTGTCCTCTTATTATTAAGCCATTAATTATTCTTTTGCTTAAAAAGCTATTATACCTCCCTGATGACTGCAATACTGAAGTTTTTTTTTCAGAAAACTTTCATGTTTTCTTCCATATGTAATGCTTGTGATACAATCCATGTTGTAAATTAAATTAGTATGTGCTTTCAGATTTTTCAGATCGTCTTTCAAACCAACTGGTTTTGTTGTTGTTACTCTCCCTGATATATGTAAAATGAAGAAGATAAAAGGAAAAATGATATGAACAAAAGAACTTATGGAGAACTGAATTTCAGAATACAGTGAAGTCCACAACAGATTCAAAGCTAGATCTGAATAAGTAAAGATACAAAGAATGATGTAGAGAGAGATTTTTTGGGAGTGACGAATCAGGAGTAATCAAAATTACACCATTAAGCATAATATGTTCACGAAGTTTTTTATGGTTTGTAAATTCAGAATTCTGTAAATATCACCCAGAGTGATGTATTAATATCATTGTGTAATGTACTGATCATAACACAACTAAATGCTGTGTCCCCAGTCTGAGTCCCCACACTAAAAACAGTCTACAACAAATATTTGAGAAGGTGTGGCTGCCACTGAGCATGTACTGAACCAAGGATGCAGCAGCCATTCTAGCATCTGAATCTGCAGGAAGTATGACATAGAAAGTTGTGTTGAAGAGAAAGGTGCAGCAAGACCAGATGTTTATGGATTATTATCTACGATTCTCTATCTTTAAAAGAACAGGCTTCATATAATTGGAAAAAACTTACTTTTCTTTTTAATCCCAGATCCTTCATCTTTGGGAACTGTAAATTACTTCCCTCCTCACAGATTCATTTACATTACAGACAATTTCCCACTCAGTAATACATTCAAACACAAAGAGCAAACACGTAAGAGCACCTAGCAGTTTTGGTCAAGCACATTCTTACTTTAGTCACTGGAGGCATTTTGATACTTCAAAGATACGCGTACACGTCATGAGTTCGCTCATAAATCACGTGAACCTGCTAGGGTACTACTTAGCTGTGTAATACATCATGGGGCTCAGTGTGGCCTACAAAAAAATAATCCTTTAGACTTGCAATGCAGTTAGGCAATTTGGCTTTATTTAATCTAGCATGCTTATAATTTAGCACATCCACAATTACACTGCTAGCACCACACAAGTACTAATGACTAAGCCAAAGCTATTTTGCTAGGGAAAGCTGCCACTACCAAGTAGTAACTGACGTAGTAAGTTTCTTTTGAGCCTCTTTGTGAGGGCAGTCAACTTCAGTGTCTATAAAAAGATCCTCTCATTTGCCTTATTCTACCTTCCTCTACTGCCTTCTGCATATACTCATTTTTTCATCATGCACCCTGCTTCCTTTCAGTTTCACCTTCCAAAGGGCAACTCCCACCTGGTATCACAGATCTGTAATACACAGCTCGAAGAATGCTGACAATGGCTGGGTACATCATCTGGCCTCTGCTGCCTGTGACACAAGTTTCTTCTCACTTACTTTACCTTTTAAAGAAAAAGGAACCAGCAGTGGAAAAGGTAGATTTCTCTGGGAACACAGCCACAGAGCCAGGTAGTGCAGCCCTCACAACAGACAGTTGTATTTGTGCCACTAGCTTCCCGTGATTTTTATTACATCTTAATGTATCTTAGGCTTTACTGAAGGATACAGTGTCTGAAGAAAAGTGGTTACCAGAGGATCTCAGATACCACTAAAACAAAATGTACTGAAAAAATCAGCATGATATACTGTCGAGTTCTCAGAAACTGAAAGTAAAAGAAAATGAGGAGACTTAAAATCGCAGTTTGAACTTCAAAGGCAATTTCACAACGCCAAGAACTAGGCTCATGATTTTTTAAAACTTGTCTTTTTGTAGTACTTCTGTTAGTTTTGTTTTATAGGACACTCAGTTACAGGCACAGACTTTTATCATTAGATAATATATTCTCTTAAAGCCTTTACAATTCATGATCTCTGCACCTAACAATTTGGTTACTTTTTCTTCCTGAAAGCTTCAGGAAAATTCTGAGAATCTAGGTATTTCCTCTGCCACCCAGGCAGCAGGAATATTGAGCCTGAAGGGTTACCAACTGGTGGATAAACTTCTCTGGTGCCTTCACAACCAAAGTTAGAGCTGAAGTTTCAAACACCATTTATTACATTTTATTTTTGCTCCTTTCATCTCCCCCCACCTTCTGCATATGCTTTGCTTGAGTAATGACTTGGGTTTTCCTGATTTGTTGCCAAAATGATTCAGAAGAGTGACAGTCAGGCTTCAGGTGATGGATGAAGTAGAAATGCAGAAAAAGATACTAAGTGGTAAATACTCTGTTAAAGCCCATTAAAATCTGAAAGGTTTCTTAAATTTTCAACTGATGTATTTACCATCTGTCTGTATCCTTGCACATTGCAAGAGTTGTCATGTCAAAATAAGAAGCATTTGATTGTGTTAGTGCTTTTTGATAAATTGGTTAATTATAACACAATCCAATATAACAATGATCAGTTTATGAAAAACAAATTAAGAATTCTCTTAGGATTATTTTTCAAAGCGCATATGTTTCTCATAATGATAAATAATAATGATGAACCTCTATGATTCTGGAGGGACAAAAATTAGTAAAATCTTAAAGATATTCTGTCTGCGTGAAGAGATATAATATAGTAAATACATGAAATTTTGCTATATTATGCAAATTATATATTTCCATCATAGTTACTATTCTAAATATAATTTTTAAGATCGATTGAGGTGCACAGGACAAGGAATGTAACTCAGTATATTTTCCATAAGAAAATAACTTCTTAATGTTTGATTTTGCAACATTAAAATCTCATTATGGTCATTCCTAATTTAAAAAAAAAAATCAAAACCAACACACAGCACAACTTTCAAACGTCCTTCAACAGCACAAAACATTCTATGGATGCTGAAATACAGCAGGTTGAACTAAGCTCTCTCACAGAACCATGTCCCATTTCTAAACTGCATGGTGCTGGATTATTCCCACATTAAGTTTGTCAATGCAACAGAATTTTAATTTATTGGTTTCCCTGACCAATAAGAAGCAAAAGAGTCAAATCTCTGATTTTTAAGGGTTTTTTCCTCACCTCAAAGAAGAGGAAGGAAACGAGGTAAAGGCTGATCATGTTCCGCTAAACCTTCCACAGAGCTTTAGGAATTTCTTGAATGGCAATGAATGTCATCACAGAAAAATCTTAATGATTATTCTCTAGGATACTGCTTGCTTTGAAATCAATGAGAAGTGTAAGGTAGTACAGTGACCACTGATTTTAAAGAAAGTGAGGTACAGAAGGTAAGGACACTGTCTATGTATGTGCATGGGTACACCCATGGAGATATAACTCTTAGAGTGCTTAACCAGATTGGAAATGAGTGAGTCTCTATCTGTACAAGCTAAGGGATTTATTTTTAAAAAGTTTTTCCCTAGTATAATGTACCTCAGTGGCCCCTGCAAGTTTGACAATTTAGTGCCAAGGACATCTTTTCCTACAACTCCTAAAATATCACTTCCTTTTTAGAGAGGGGTGGGGGCCTGACACATGAGAATGGGTGAGCACTGGCATTTCCTCATAAACATCCAGTCTCTCAAGATTCCAGGTTGCAGAATCCTGCTGTATTTCCCCTACCAGGCACCTACCCTGCAGTAACAATCTTTTGAAATGTCCTATTTGAGAAGAAAATATGGCACAATAATTTTTTTAATTTCTGAAATGATTCTGTAATGCACTATTTAATCTGAAACGAATAAAAACTTTTATCTTTGCTGCTTGATCACAGGAACATTCACAGGACTGACTTGGTCAGAGCATATTCATCTTATTCTACTGAATATACTCAATTTAGATGTGGAAACATATAAATGCTATATTCCCTCTTGAGGTAGTAGTACTTCTAGTTCCAAGTTAATGTCCATAATAAGAATAATCAGATTTTTCTAAAAAGTCTGGAACTTCAAATTTTAGTCAATTTTTATAAAATCAGCTTGCTCTTTGCAATGCAAACACTGTGAAATAAAGTTTTTAAGTCATCAAACTAAAACCTGAAGGATCAAATAATAACTGGTAAGATTCTGGAGAAGGGCTTTCTGATCCCCATGCCCCTCCTCTCCCTCCTGCCATTCCTTTTACATTAAATGAATATTGAATGAACTGAATATAGAATTTCCAGAGGCAGGCAGTGAGTCCTGACAGTACTGACAAGCACCAGACAGGCATCATTGACATGGTGTGAGCTGCTATGAATGCTCAAAGGAAAGGACCTTGTGTATTCCTGGACTCCTTGCTGCTGCGCTTAGTTCATCCGTGGAGTAACTTTCAAATAACTGGGTTAAAAATAAAGTTGCACCTTTCTCAGAAGCAGTCAGATTCAAATTCTCATTGGATTTCATTTGGCCAGAGATTTTGACTTGAGGACTGTGAGTGTCAGCATCACTTTCTTTTTATAGGCTCTATTTTGCAAGGTACAAAAGACCCTCAATCTCTGCTGTTTCCAGTGTGAACTGAGAGTACATAGCAGCTACCAAATGTTCAACAAGTCAAAATAATATAACATAAAGTTTCCTAATAACTTATGCTAGTTTTAAGTGGATAATAGACCAAGTTTCTACTTCAGGCTTCTATATGCCTAGGTGTATGAATTACTAAGCAGAATGGGCAAAAAATTGATGTACTGCAATATTTCATATCCCTTTGCTAGTTAAGGGTATCAGCCTAACCAGAAGTTTAAATTAGTAAGATTTCATGTTTTCTTAAGATTGTAGATATCTACATGCCTGGTAAATTTTACAAATGACACAACCAGGTTTGAGCTGAAAGTTTTGATCCAAACTGAACTTTAGCTATTGAATGTGGTGATTTGATTCTATTCATCTCTGCTATCAATGATACCCAGAAAATTTAGAACACTAATTAAAAATACACTTTATTTTACTTTACGAATAATGCAAGTGTTCGTTCTTTAATTTTACACTTACTGCAGTTTGCTCATCACTTTTATGATAATGCATATCCTTTTCCTTTTGTTTTAATCTATCATGAATTCTATAGAAAACTATTAATGGTATTAAGAGATAATTCGTAGCGAGATTTGTATGACACAACTGAACAGATAAATGTACATTCCATAGATAATTACAATGAAAGGAAAACTTCCTCTTGTGCATGTAAAATATGCTAGATGAAAGAGCTAATCAAGGTGCTATTTACAGAAAATTAACATTAGTACCTAATTGCCCTTCATGTTTTTCAGTTTATCATTTAAAACAGAATTTTAAAACGTTTTTGAATTCTTTCAAGCTTGTTGGAATTTTCTTCCATTTGAAGTTGATGAGGGTATATCTTTATGGCTGTTTTAAATTTCTGTGAAATTTGAATTTCCTTTAAGAAACAAGTTACAGAAGTAGGTGTTTAATTTAACTGTTGAAAAGGGGAAAAAGTATAAACCCACTACTATGAAGTCTTTAGTCAGCACACTGTAATTTCTTTTACAGCTTGTCCTTCTGTATTCAATGTTGATGCTGAATTTTTTCTGAGGACATAATCTGAGGCACTCCAAAGTGCCCTCAGACCATTTCCATAAAAATAACACATACTTCAAAAGGTAAAAATAACTAAGCTATTTGCTTCAGTTGTTTATACATGGCAAATGCCTGAACATAAACAAATCTTATTTTCTCTGAGTATTTCTGAACTGGAATTTAACACCATATGTGAGAATACTTTTAAGGAAGTATTATCACTGAGACATTAGTGAGTACAGCAGCAATAACAAACCAGAACACAATAAAGGTGTCCATAAAACAAGAGATTTCCAGAAAATTAGGAAGCAATAAAGTTATATAGTATTTTCTAACTTCCTGCAGAGTTAGCAATATAAGATGTATAACAAACAAAATATTAATGTATGTATGTATTTATTTTTAAAAAGCTTATTCGCCAAAATCTTTATTCATCACAGATGTACATTTAATTCCTCTCCCAACACCAATCTGTCTCAATGTACATTTACATTTTACAGCTAACAGCTCTTCCTTGGTACGACCCTAGCACTGAATCACAGAACTTCAGTGGGCCAAAGCAAGCCCTGAAAGATCCTGAAAATGTATCTTGCTTGGAAAAACCCAGAGTTTTCCACAGCCCTGCTGCTATCATACGACTGTTCAATAGCTCAGTACTTAATGACAAAAATAATAGCTACACTGGCTCTGATTCACTTTTTTGGGAATGGCCAAGGTGAGTCAAGAAGCCTTCAGGAACCGAAAAAAACTTAAGATGCTGCTTCTAGCTGCAGAGCTTCTACTGCTGTGTCTGAGGAGGATGACATAAGTAGATCTTTTCTGTGGGATGATCATATTTCATATACTTCTGCATGGGTTTTTTATTATTATTTAAAAGATGCAAAACTTTATTCAAATTATGAGATAGCCTTATGGAAACTAATCATCAGTAACACTGATCACAGATTCCTGACATGAGGAAGAAATAATATTCAAAATTCAAACCCAGTTGACTGGTATATGGAACAGGTTGGACTATAATATTGCTAGTCACATAATTACTTATTATTAGTAGCAATGGTAGTTAATAGCAGTAATATATTATTATTCTAAATGTTCCCTGTATTTCAAAATGGAACCATAAAATTCTACACAGCAGCAAAAGACAAATGTTCCTAGAGTTGAAGGCCCAGCTCAGGAAAAGTTAGAAACAAAAGAAAGACAAACCAAATCTCACATTCATGATAGCATTTTCTTGCAAACAAATTCTGAAAGGGTATTGGTACCGGGATGCTTAAAACAAGAAAGGAGAAGAAGGGAGAAGAGGACATTCTTTTCGCTCCATGTTGTTCAATAGAAAGATAAAGAATCCAATGTCATCCTGCCAAAGGAAAAGAATATGTTCTTGCAATTTCTTGCCTATTCTGGTTGTTGGGGTTTTTTTTCAGTGATCCACCAACAAAACAGCATTCTCTAACTTTGAGTATTTATGAAACTTTAAAAAAAAAAAAAAGTTATTTTTTCATGTGGCCTAAGTATCCTGAGCATTCTTGCAAGGTTGCTTATAAATTTAGTGGAGTATGTTGCATTATATTATGCATATCCTATTTCTTATTGTTAGCTTAACAAGATACCCTGGGGGGGAGGGGGGGGGGTGAGGAATGAGAATAAATATGCTTTTGGATTCCAAGAGTTAGGACTTGCTAACTTGCTACCAATGTATCCTGAAAGGCTAGGCCATGGCATGATTTGAAAATTCCTTTTGAACTGTATCAGGTACAGGGGAAATTCAACACTCTGCTCTTCTCCTGTTATAAGGAACAGAATTTGTGAGCAATTGTGGGATCAGAATGTTTAAACCTGCAGCTTTCGAGTCATAATGAAGAAAAGGGAGCATGTCTCAAATACACAGATTTAAGCATGTCTTTCAGTATCACAGGCATCTTCAACTAAAGCACCAATGATGTTTCTTACCATAATTCCATCTCATTTTCAATTGCAAAACCTACAGTAAGTGAATCACAATACTTTGATGCATATAGGTAATAATTTCGGAAACACACAGACTACATATCTTGCCAGTTGGTTTTAATGCATATGATAATGTGCATAAAAAGTGCTGTTAAAAAAACCCTACAAAAAGTTTAATGAATGAAACCCTCATTTTTGAAGCCATGTATCATGATGTACCACTATTTTAAATCTGCAAAAAGAAAACCAAAGTTATTTTTCAATTTTAAAGTAAAGGATCCTTCAAATGCTGCATATATACATATTTCTTGGAAAAGACATAAGGGAAGTCATGCCTCTCAAAATGTTTTTCTTTAGTAAGTAAATATTCTTCAAGGGACATGTGTAGCATTTTCAGTATTTGTCCTCAGTGAAAACATTCCATAAAATCCTGCTTGGTATTAGAGTAAACTATTGACATATACATAAACATAATGAGTAAGCTTTTTAAAGACAGCATCATCTGCCACTCAGCTTACAGAATCCAAAGGACTTTGGTTGCTTGGTTTCACCTCAGTGCTCATGTGCTGCTGCTTCAGCAGCATTTGAAAATGAAAAGGAACAATGTGCAAAAATGCCTGAAGGGACTCACCATCTTTTTTCAAGACCAAAGTAAAGGCAAACCTAGCAGCATGTAACTAGAAAATGGTTTTATCCTGAGTCTTATTTTTCCAGCTAAGAGTAACCACTTCTATGAACTAAACTGAAAAGAAACAAACAACAAAATGCAGATTGTACATGATGACATTTCAAGGAAGCATTTTGATAGAAATTGCTTTTAGTTCTGTCAATGTCAGTAGAAAATACCAAAATGCCATAATACACGTCAGAGTTGTGCATGACTGTACTAACAAAAAACCTTAAAACCTGTAAGGGCCAAGCTGACTTACAAGAGCTGCATTGCCACTGTAAAAATGGAATTCATACTTTGGGCTAGATGCCATTCTGTGTCATTGATGCAAACTTGGAGGTCAGCAGAAGCACTGTGAATTTACAATGGCATGACTGAAACCAGAATCTTTCCTCCAGTACTTAAGTTTTATGCAGCATAAAATATGTATGGATGCTTGACAAGTTTTTCTTTCATTATATACAAAAGTGACTCTCTCTTTTCTCTAAAATAACACTGTCAAACCAAGAGGGACTGGCAGAAACCTGTCAAATATAATAATTTATTTGCCCAGGTTCCTGAATAGCAATGAAAAAGAAGATATTGAGTGTCAGTTCCCAGCCTATAAAGTTCCATGCCTGTAATTAGGTTGTGTTTTTCCCCATCCTTCCCCAAAAAATTGTGTTTGATATTACAATGACTTTTAATTATTTTTCTGTAAGTAATTGGCTAGAGGCATTTTGGAACACCTACCCAAGGATTAGTAATAAATAAGATTAAATGTTCAAAATTGCAGAATTTCTTGCAAACTCAAATGAATTTCAAGGATATTTGCATTAGAAATAATATACCTGGTTCTACTCCAAGTGCAAATGCCTCAAATGCCTACTTGAAAAGTAACAAAATATTCACTTTTTCCTTGCATTTGGAGAAGATAAAAAGGTGAAAAGATAGCACTGGCAGTTTTAATTTACATAGTTGATAGCTTCATCCCACAGTTGTTCTGCACAGTATTATGTGTCACACTGCTTGAAGATTCTGTGCCCTTTCTTTGAAATACTGAGACATACTGGTTATGTTATCATTTTAAAAATGAGTATCTCTCCGTAAAGTGATGAATAATAATGCTACCTCATATCCTGTGACATTTGCACCTTTTAAGTGATGACATCCAGAATATGTAGTGTGCACAGAAGGAAAGGGGAGAGCACGATGGTTTGTAAGGGGACAGCCCCTTGCAGAAATGCGTTGGAGGATAATCCAGGCTGACAGTAAGATCTGATGTTCAGTCTGTACTGCCTATTGTAATAGGGTCTGAACCATTCTAAACCACTGAATTATTCTTGGATCTTGGTGTTGATGGTGCGGAAAGTATTGATCCCATTAAAAGATGATATCCTAGGAGTCACACAGCCTATTTCCAGCAGGGTCAGTCAGGTTAACAGGAGCTGCAGATGAAACAAGGATTGTAGACTCATCTGCTTTCTGCCCTGGGTCACCTAAATCCTTTCAAATACTTGTATTATTTGACCAGATACTGATGTTCTGTGAACTTCTTGCATGTCATAATTGGCAAATTAGCCAAGTATATTCTCTGACTGACATATGACTATGTGCACAAGCATGCATATACATCTGTACACATGGCTGTAACGTATACTATCAAATACATAGTGAATGCATTCTTTTTACCTTCTACTACTCAACTTCCTTATAGCCATTTAAAAATATAACTGTGAGATTAAATATGCAGTATAAGTATATGTTTAAGTTACGATAGCTGTTTAATCATATGCCAGGTTATTGCGAGATGTGTTTAGCCAAATAATCCTCCCTGAAATAGTCGTGAAGTAAAAAAAAGACTTCAAATGGATTTCCTACCTTTTCTCACTAGTTTATAGTCAAAAATAAGTCTGCTACAAGGTGAACAAGCTAACAAAGGAAAAAGTCCATTCACATTTTTCAAATAACACTAGCATCTATAGAAAAGCTTGATCTTTTCATATTTCAGCGCTAAAATAGAGAACAACCTGTAAAGGTTCCCATCTGCTCCCTTTCTACAGCCCAGAGGAAATGAGGCCAAACCAAGCAAACTGAACTTCACCCTCCTGTGAAAATATAGGAAATCTGTTAAAGAGAAAAGTCTGTTTTCTTAATTCTCAGGTTCCTCCACGCTTGCAAGGTACCAATGCGACCAACAGTTACATTACTCTCAGGGAAGTATATAGAAATGGTACTATCTATGTTTTAGAATGCATAGCTTGTACACAGTAGGCAACTCTCCAGTGAAAATCAGCCACTGATGAAGCAGAATTCACAAAAAACCTGAAGTAAACTCATCAGTTTTCTTAGAAGAAAAAGGCTGCAATCAAGAACTATTTCTTGCTCTGACTGGTTTGTATCTACTGTGTCGAGATGCAAAGCTAGACTGCAAGAAACACACATGGAAGAAAGAATACTAAATACTGTAAGTACATCTTTTTCTCAGTTTAGTGGAATTCAAAAATACAAATACCTTTTTGTGTAACTGCATTCACTTCTTAAAGTCATTAGCCAAAATAAACATACAGAGAGTTTAAAAATATCTTAAGCAGGGGATGCAGGGGGAAATGGGCAGCCCCTTTTCAGTGCTCTGTGGAGACAGGACAAGGGGCAATGGCTGCAAGTTGGAGCACAGGAAATTCCGCACCAACATGCAGAAGAACAGTGAGGGTGACAGAGCCCTGGCACAGGCTGCCCTGGGGGGGTGTGGAGTCTCCATCTCTGGAGATATTCAAGACCTGTCTGGATGCCCATCTGTGCAATATGAGCTGGGGAGCTGCTTTGGCAGGGTGGGGTTGGACCCAATGATCTCTCGAGGTCCCTTCTAACCCTATGATTCTATGATTCTATGATTCTATGAAAACTAGCAATCTGGGAAGAAAATAATTCTCTAAGAGTCTTCTGAGGCTGTCATCGTGCTGACTTTTGCAGACAGAATGTGTTTCTATCATCTTGATCAGGCTGACAAATGCCTCATGGGTATCTGCCTCCACTTACTAACATTTAATGTATAACCTAGTATCAGTAATACGGAAAAGACCTGGTGGAAAATGTTATCTTCCCATCAGAAGTGCACTTTTGCTCTGTGTATACACATTCCGTTTAAACCTTCATTTAGCAACAAAGACAAAAATACTTCTTGATTCCCACATAAAGTACTCTTGGGAATTGTCACTGGAAGAGTACCACTTTAAATCTGTCAGACAGAGACATTTTATTACCTGAAGGATGTTATCTTAACCTGAGGTCTAAAATATAAATGAACTGCAATTTAGGTGACTCAGGATCTAGCAGCAAGACAGAATGGTGGAAAGCTTCCCAGAGAGATTCCATGGGGAGAAGAATGATTTATTTAATACGGATAAATATGACAAAAAGATATTAATATCCCAAGTTTTAATAAGTTTATGGTTGACAGGAGGAAGCGAAGACAGCCTTGAGAAGCAACTAATATACAGAACAAGATGTTAACTAGGAGAGTCTGAAGAGTCAAAAAGGAGTTCCAAGCAGATGAAATCAAGTTAATGGCATAAGATTTTAGCCACGTTGAAAATTTAGGAATGTTTAAATACAAAAGGTCAGAGCTGTCTATGAAAAAACAAGTGAAAAGGTAAACATGGGATATATCAAGAGACTTTTAGAATTTGCCACCATGAAAACTTTGCCTTTTCTCAAGAGGCACAGAAGTTATTTTCTATATGGAAAAAGGAATTTGGGGGTTGCTGTTAAAAACATTGCAAAGCTATGAGATATCTCAGGGGTGTTATTTTTGAATGTTACTATTGTTTCTTCAAGCAAAGCAACATTCTTCATCTTTGTTCATGTGATGCCAAGTTTTCCTCATATTGAAAGCTTCAGAAAAGTTTTGTTGAGTTAGGAAGGAATTTAGGTTAAGTTACTGAAGCAGGTTGATATAACTGAGATGAAGAAAAGTTAGCAATTTGGACACAGGCTGTGGCTTAACTCTGAATTGAACAGCATTTACATATGGCTTTGGGAAAAGTTTTATAACAGTTTTTCTGGAAAAAACATGTGGGAGTATGTAATTTTTAAGTTGTGCATTTCTTCCGTGCTCAAAAAAAATAAGTTATAAATAAATACAGCTTCATCAACAATTTCTTACCCTAATTGCAGCAACACAAATGTTGAGTAGGTTCTTATGGTAAACAGGTAGTATATACTAAAACTAAATTACTTTTAAAACTGTAGCAGAATATAATAATGCTTTGGTAGGCCAAACTACATTTGAAATCTGCTTTTAAAGAGCTCTTAAAGAAAGCCTGAAGAATACTTCTTTCTTCCATTTTATCAGCCTAGAGTCACTTCCATCAATCTCTTGGGTAAACCCAGGAATTTCCAGGAAATTTACCTGATTCCCATAATGCCAGAAGCAGAATTTACTCCAAAAGTATATGTAACAGTATAGATAAATCTCTTGACTGAAATTCTCTCTTTTTATTAATCCCTATGCTAGAACAAACACAATTTTGAACATATTAATCACAGTTTACTCTACAGAGAAAAAGTCAATAGGATGTTTAACTCTTGATTTATAGACAAAATTTAAGTATTTCACCTGTGGAATTCTGCACAGTCTTTTAATTAAATCTTTATTTCAGCTCTCAGTGGGCCTGATTTTCCTCCTACTAACAGCAAATTTATTAATATAACTCTCATCAATCAAATAATGGTAGGGTCTAAATAATATTAATGTAAGAGACAGCAAAATCAAGGCCATTGGCCATATTACAGCTTTGCTGCTCTGTTCAAAGCTAAACAGTGCTTACTGAAAACTTAACAGAATGCTGGACAGAGAAGGGAAGTAATTTTTTAAATTGTTTAGAGACCTGTTTTGAAGGAAAAACTGGCAAGATTATGAAAAAAAGGAAAAAAAATCCTCTCAGCAAGCAAAACCAGGCAGTAATTATAACCACAAGGACTAATCATCTTTGTCTCTTTCATATGTATTACAATCTGAAAACTAAACGGCATATTAAAGGTAAAATATTCTATTACACTCAAAAAAGTGTTGTGGGGAAAAAAGTGTACACTTTATTGATATAGTAGAAAATTTATTAGTGCTTTTTACCAGCTCTTTACTGCCTCTACCATTTACCAAGATGAAAGCCAGGACAGACTGGGAATGAGTCATTTGTACACTGTTAAACAAGCTACAAGTAGAACTGAGATTCTGCTTTGCCAGATTAGCATGAAGACTGTTGCCTTTTACTAGTAACACAAATATCATATATACTGGACTACAATATATGTCAACATCCCTGATTCCTTTCAGCACATATAAAGTAAATATGAAATTTTCATAATACAAATACATTTACATGTTTTAATCAGATGTACAGAGATTAGGCAGAGGTTTGAAAGTGACTGAAGGCATGAAAGGAGCCACAAGATGAACAGTATCTAACTTCATTAAAGAGGAAAACAAAGCAGACTTTTGCAAAATAAGAATTGCTCTACAGAAAATTATCTTGGAACTGTTAATCAATTACCTGTGATTTTTTAAAAGTAGTAACAATAGAATGAAAGAGGCAATTAAGGCATGACATACAGTAAGAATGTCTCATATGAAGGCTGAAGATAATTTTGAATTTCAAACAATGACTGAAGGATCTTCAGATATAAAACCATTTTAATAATTAACCCCCCAATATTTTAATTTTAATTATCCCAAGAATAAAGTACTGGCATTACTTATTGTTCCAATAAAGATGAACAAGACTGATGAAGAAACAGAGTATTTAATGAAGAACTGAATATAGTGAAATCTCCAGTGGGTAGGACATGTAGTTAAATAAATGTAGCAACTGTTAAGTGCCTTTCAGAAGACCTAAGGATAACATCAATTAAGATCTAAGAGCTCTTGTTGTGATCTGCTAACACTGAAAAAAATATCCTTGACAAAACAAGAACAGACAAGCAATGTGGTCAGGGAAGGATCTCTGGAAGACAAAGAAAACTGCTAAGAACAGACTGACTGATGGCAACTCACAGTTTCTGTGATTTTAAATGCAAAGCAAAGTCTGCTTCATGGTTCCCATGAATTTCCTACTACTGATTCAAATGTCTTCCCACAGCATGCTATGTATACTTCTCACAGCCACTATTTACAGAGGAGTTAAACTTCGGCTTTCATGCTTTCTATTTAAACAACTTAGAGTACTTCAGAGTTCAGATGAGGGCCACAAAGATGTTTAGAGGGCTGGAGTACCTCCCCTACAAAGAGAGGCTGGGGGAGCTGGGCTTGTTCAGCCTGGAGAAGAGAAGGCTGCGGGGGGACCTCATTGCAGCCTTCCAGTCCCTGAAGGGAGCAGAGGACCAGGAGGGGAATCAGCTTTTTAAAAGGGTAGACAATGGCAGGACAAGGGGGAATGGATTAAAACTAAAGGAGGGAAGGTTTAGATTAGATATTAGGGAACAGGCTTCCCAGAGAGGTGGTGGATGCCCCGTCCCTGGAAGTGTTCAGGGCCAGGTTGGATGGGGCCCTGGGCAACCTTGTGTAGATCCAGGCCTGGAGGTTGGTGGCCCTGCCTGTGTCAGGGGGGTTGGAACTCTGTGATCCTTGGGGTCCCTTCCAACCCAGACCATTCTATGATTCTATGATTCATTCACTGTATCAAATGGAAAAAGTAAAATTGACATAAAAAAGACAGTAGAAAACCAGTTTGGTTTCTCAGGTTAGTAGCAGCTCTCTTAACAGTCAGTAGATCCTGCTTGTTCATTATTTGATACTCTTGCCTCTAAAACTTACAGCTGTCTACAAAACTTTTTGCAATGTCCTGTAAACTATTGACCTTACTGACCCTATAGGTAAGTAGCAGACATAGGTCTGCATACTATATAGGATTAGAAGTGCAGCTCCTTTAACTTTACCTTTTATGCATTATTTCATTTTTAGTTTTGTAAAGTGTCACCAAAATATTTAAGACTGCAGGTGCCTGTCTCTCTTTAAACAAAATGTTCAAATGAATTAGGTATTAAATTTCTATCAAGTTGACAAGAAAATCTTTTTACGCAAACTGTCTGATCCCTCCAAGGCATCCCAAAGCAATTCATAAAGTAGTTCAATGTTGAATCTGGCAGTGTCCATCTGCCAGTGAGAAAGACGTGAATTGAACTGTATTTTGAAACATTGGAAGGCTGGGCTCTCCTGTTTATTCGAACTCCGCTCATGTTATGTTAGAGCTCTTGGAGTCAGTGCATGCAACTTTGACATGTTTAAGGAATATAACACTGAAAAACAGACAAACCAGTACTCTGTTCCACACCATTTTCTTTATTGCAGAGATGCCAACGTGCACGTTGGCATACAGCTCTCTCATTCCTGCTAGCCAGTTCAACCACTGTTTCTACAATCAGATTTTAACTGTGCTCCAAAAGAGCTTCTGTTGTAAACATGTTAACATGGAAAGCTGACACTAAAAGCTGCTAATGAAAGTACATATATTATGAGAGATGTATAGGATAAGGACCGAGAGACTAGCTTCCTTCAATTAAAATAGGCAATTACAGGTGACAGGCATAAGTACAGCAAAGCTATGAAACACAAAACACACCTGCATTTGGCTGCGGTTTTAGTGAGCCTAATGCTTTGTTATTACCAGGGTGCGTACCTCCCAGTAGAAAGAAATCTACCCACTCATATCCTACACATGCAGTTTCAAAGAAGGTCAGACTTGACTACAGAAAATTTTGCTTTGCCAGCTGTAGGTAAAAAGAAACATTGAAAAATGTGCAAGGGTCACAACAGTTAGAAATTGTTGTGCCAAAGGCAGATCACTTTGACTTCTACATAAACCCAGCAGGTTTATATGCTGACATATAAAAAGGAAAGCTGAGGAGGGACTTTTTACAAGGGCATGTAATGACAGGATGAGGAATAATGGCTAGAAACTAGAAGAGGGTAGATTTAGACCAGACATAGGGAAGAAATTTTTCACTGTGAGGCTGGTGAGGCGCTGGCACAGGTTGCTCGGGGAGGTTGTGGCTGCCCCATCCCTGGCAGTGTTCAAGGCCAGATTGGATGGGGCTTCAGGCAACCTGGTCTAGTGGAGGGTGTCCCTGCCCATGGCAGGGGTTTGGAACAAGATGATTTTGAGGTCCCTTCCAACCCAAACCATTTTATGGTTCTGTGATTCTATGACATCTGTTAATTCCCTGCAAGAAAGGAACAAGAAGGTGGCTGTGATATTTGCCATACCACGAAAACATTCCTTCTGCAGCATTCTCTAGCAGATGCCATATTTTGCTTTCTTAGTTTCACACACACAAATAATTTCACAGGCACTGAAATGCCTGTTGCAACAAAAGTAGCAACAAAGTATTAAAGTAAATCAAAGCTTTCTCAGGATGGTGGTGCAAATATAAAAATAAATTAAAATTAAACAATGATGCATTTTTATTGTATAATTTATAATAACAAAGAAGCTACTAACTCTTTAATAGATTAAAACTGTAGCATATAGATATTGGACTGAATAAAGATTAATAACAGCATCATGGTTACAAAACTGAATGGACATATGTGATTCTTGGGTTATTATGTAAACCAATTATAATGATTGAAAAGGTTTACTCTGAAGTACATTCAATTCAGACTATTTCAGATGAAAGCCAGAACATGAATGCTCTGGGTTTAGATCACTGTAGCTGGGGAAATTTTGTTGTTGTGGCTGAAGGTCTGGAGAAAGCAGAATAGCAAAAGTATTCACATGTGTGTGCTTCATAGAATGCAGACTTAAGGGAATCTGAGAAAGGCTTCCTGTCAAGATATACACTGGGGAAAATTAGTGGAAAATTGGTGAAATTTCTATTTCTCACAATATTTAGCTAATCAGCATTGAAATCTTCCTTGTACCAAAAAGGCACAAAGAAGCTCATGAAGAAGTATCATGGGTAGCCATTTCTCTGTAAACTGGGATTTTTAGTAGGCAGAGCTAAGGAAGAAAGAATGACAGTGATCATTCTATGTGTTTCCTCATTATGATGCATTATCATCTAAACAAAACATTCTTGTTCAAGACTCTACCAAACCATTACTTAATTCTTTCATGAGTGTATTTATATAATAAAGGCAATGAAATATTAATTTTTAATCTATTGATTTTTTTGTGTTCAAAAAATTGTAGTGATGAAAGGAGCTATGATGTATTTTTCATAAAAATACTTTAAATTTATAATATAGCTAAATTTTAATTTTTAGTTGTTTTTCATATTTTATTTAGTTCTATCTTTAAATTTATTAATTTTACTTCATATTCAGCTCTATTTAATTAATAGGGTGAAGAGAGAAAACTCTGAAAAATGTCCACTTGCCAAATGGTTACACTCCCACTTAACGTATGTTTTCTCATTAAAAAAGGCGTTTTTGTCTTCTTTTCCTTATATTTCCTCAAGTCCCTGCTTATATGACTATTAATATATTATATTTTCAAATAAAAACCAAGTAGAAGACTAGACATAAAAAAAGCCAGTGATTCATTTTGAGATGTACCAGTGTATCAACCCTGTTGATGAAAACTGAAATATCTCCACCATGTTATTAAGAAAAAACAGTAAACACAGCCCATCAAATGCAAATAAGGCTTCCCTTTTTCTGGCTAAGAAACTAGATTGCCATAGAGGTTACTTCAAATTGGGTTTTTTTAAATGTGAATCTAGATCCATTTGCAAGAAAACCTGTATTTTTCAGCATATGATTATGTCATGGCTTATTGAGAAAAAGGGTTAATTGACATGCTTAACACTGTATTGGCTGTAGCTCATCCAGAAATACCCATAAGGAATCTAGACAAAAAGTACAATTTATTAAATTTGAAGTAATTTTTATAAACTAATATTAAAAGGCTGATCAGCTGACACCAACACACATCCTTTATTCCAAAAGAAACCTAATGTCATACCTTTTACCCAGTATCTTCCAAAACCTCCTTAGGCACTGAAAGCTCTGATACTTCTCCAGCATGACTCTACAGCAAACTTAGAGAATGCTACAGTATTTTTCATGCCAGCCTTGTGGTTAAAACAACCAGATTATTTTCTTTATTTTTTATGAGACCTTCCTAATTATTAGGAAGTAACAGAAGCAACCTAATTATTAGGCTACTCTCAAGAAGGGAGAACCTTCCCCTTTTGAAGCCAAATATTTTTGCAGATAAGACTGCAAGAGAGATGAAAGAAGGAAAATAAGAAGCAATTCTGCCTCATAAGTAAGGGGTGATGTGCTTTCTCTTTTTAATGACAGAATAAGAATATATAAGTCTTTTTTTATTATAACAACTGATATAATATTCTTCTCCCTCTTAATAAAATAGTAGATAAGTTAATATAACTGCAATTTAAAATTTAAAGTTGCTCTAATTTTTGGGTCCATGATGTTTTCAGACAACAGCAACAGAAATGATACCAATTAAAAAAACCAAAACTACACACTTACCTGATGAGATGTCTATTCGGTTCTTCTTCACTTGGGTGACATTGATATGGACACTGACTTTGCCCTCACTTATGTCGATCTCAACATTCCCCAGGTCATCTGCAAAGTTGCTGAAGACAAGAAGTCCATTGGGGTTCCATGTTCGGAAAAGGAAACTGACTGAAAACAGATCCTGGCTTGGACGACCAGGGACCTCAAGGAAACTGGTGGCATTGAAAAAGACAGGCACTGTATGTGGCTCCACACAAGAAAAACTTAAATTTCCCTAAGTAAAACACACACACACACACACACAAAAAAAAAAAAAAGAAAAAAAAAGAAAAGAAAAGCAAAAACATAAGCAAAATTGTAAGATTACACTAAATTCATAGTTACCTATAGAAAAGTATTCTAAGTTTCATTGAACCTAGAGACTACTGTGATCAATGTAACTGGCATGTACATATGTTATTAGTATTATCATTATTGTTACTATTAGAAAATTGTTGCTGATGCCTCTGTTTAGTCTAGCAGTGGTCCCATTATATCTTGTACAGTACATACACACAATAGAGGCAGTCTTTGCCCTGAAGAATTATGGTCTAACTGTGATAAAGGCCAGAAGAAAACAATATTTCCAGTTCAAAGATAAAGAATCACAGAGAAAGTTAGGCTTGTTTGTGGTCACCAAAGAAGCCTGTAACAGAAGAGTAATTCCACCTTTTATAAAAATGAAATATAGCTTTCCAAATACCCTTATACCAATGTGTCAATCAATATAATACATGAGGTTGTGAAAGAAGGATGTACAATACTTTGTGAAGACCTAGTTTCTCTGGTGTGTTTCCTACTGGATAATACTAGATAAACTAATACTTCATTTCATGAAGCAAAAGGATTTGGAGTAGTGCATCATGAACAATGCCTAATATTTGTAGTCAATAATTTTCTCTGTAAAGGAAATTGCAGTTTTCATTCAGTAAAATCTTATTCTTTGGAACAGTAACAAAAACCCAGTCAACTTTATTGATTTACAAGGCTTTAAAATGTATTTGTAAACAAGACTAGAATTAGGGACATGAATTTTTCACTGTGGTTCTCATGTCATTTCTCATGAAAGACCACAATGGTAGGATGTATTAGCATTATTTTCCTTAGAAATAATAAATAATTTGTAGCAATGTTTGTCCAGAATTTTGCATCAATGCATCAATCAATCCTCTGCTGAAGGATTCCTCTAACCTATGGTAACTTGGATTGTGTTCTGTGGTTGAGTTTTCACCATGGCAGATGGATAGTCTGTGGCAACGTCAGTTCAGTTAAGGAAGGAAGAATTTTTTCTTTTGCAGTATGGATATTATTACAAAAATTAAAACACCATTACCTTGTTTATTTATTTGTACACTAAAAAATGTTAAGGATTGAACAACATTTTTGAAGGTACTTAGATATTTAGCGATAAGATTCACCTAATTATGTTCAGAAATCCAACAGGAGTCAGTCATCATCTCTATCAAAAAATATTTTTAAATTCCACAGTACTGACTTCCTGTTATAATCTTTTACATCATGTATTTTTCTGTTCATAGAGTATAAATGCATCTGAAAGTTCATCTTGAGCAAAGTTAGAGAATTTGGAAGCAATATAGGAGCTTAATGTCTGAAAATACATGGAAGAAAAGTCCAAAGCAAATTTTTTCTTTTTTTTAGAATGATTTTAAATTGGAGGGGGCCTAGATGACATCAATAAGAGGGAAGATTTAGCACTCACTTACCAATGTACAAACTGACATTTTAAAAGAACAACACATCAGAAAATTGCTGATCTATGTCATAGCAAGATACCTGTGTGGCAGATTCAGTTACTTATATATCATTTCCATATCAAAACTAAATGAATATAAATAATAGCTTATTGAGCAGAGAGATCAGTTCTTAATTACTTTGCATAACCATCTCTTTTTTTCTAGTGTCAGAAGTTACACTGCCACGCACTCTACCTAAAAGCCAGTAGAACTGGTATCAACTAGGTTGGCAGCTTCCATCAGCAATTGACACACTGTCTGGAACACAGTCTGGAACTAGAGATGAGATTTCATTATGCTGACCTCCTAAAAGAGTTTTTCCTATCTTTATGAGAAAATCTCACCATTATGAAGCATGTTCTTCTCATACACCCACATAGCATGGATAACAAATAATTTCCAAGGATTTAGTTAAATAACTAGTTAAAACAGCTTTTAAATTACAATGGGAATGAGAAAACATAACAACTACTTTCTGAGATAAGGACTGCTCCTTACCTCCTTAGCTGCTAAACTGTTTGTTTATTCTGGGAATTTTTGGCCTAAAAGTTGCCTAGAAATTTTAATTTTAAGTTTTCAGCTAATTAAGCATTAAATCAAAATAGTTAACTCATTTGTTAGAATAGTTTGGGTTTGAACATTTCCAAGTGTGCTACAAAATACATTTGGTTAAACTAAAAATTTTACAAACAGAAAAATAGCTGGAGAGGGGCTGAAATACCCTTTGTTAACCTTTGCTAACCTTTGCTAACAATCTCAGTGTAATAGTCACCCCATGGATTAGAAAACAACTTCTGTTACAAAGTTAAGGCAGCCCTGTGCAGACACAGAGGGCAACAGCATTTTATAAGAGCTGACATCTCACAGTTCAGCTACAGATACCTATTAAGTAGCGCTCAGAAAGCATTTTGTGAGACATTTTTAAGAATTTCCTTTGTTGCCTTGATAGCATGAAGACCTAACAACTTCCTCATAACAAGGAGGTTTTCATATCCAGTTACCACGCTTGTGTCTTCCTGATGCATTAATACTTGCATGCACAACACCTATTAATGTAAATGGCACCAAATGCATTCAAATCCTTTTTCACATCAGTGAATGCATTTATGGTGAACATCCTAACTGCATCAAACATTTCTTGAGAAAGTAGAATATAATTCTGAGTTCTCTGCTGGTGGGCATTTTCCCTACTGAGCTATTCAGATTAATCTGAACGGGATTATCGATTCTCTCTATGACTGTAATTCACAAAACAGCTCCTCTTTTAAGTAAAGTTTAGCTGATATAGATTGCTCCCTAGGTTCTAGGTCAAGAGTTAAAGCTAATCTGCAGCTTTTCTCTATAATAGCATCCCTGTTTTTCAAAGAAAAAGAGACTTTTTTTTTTCCCTGTAGATTCAGTGACATGCTGAATAGCTCTCTGGGCAATGACATGTGGGAGTCAAAACACACTGTGCATTTATACTGAAACTGTTAGTTTTATCAGAGATTTTCTCATAGTACATTGGGAAGGAAGTGGTGAAAACATCTTAATTTGGATATCCTCAGCTTTTTTTTTCATGATCGTGAATCTGTGTTGCAAATTAGCTTCCTTCTATTCTAATAAATCAATTTTGTCTACCCACATTTAGATGTTATCTCTTGTGAATACAGTACTGGGTCTTAAAAACTTTCCTTATTAATAGAGCTACCCAAAGCTTCCAAAAGAGGTAATGAGTTTATCAGGTTTACAATACCTGTTAAATCAAGATGGATCATATAGGCTACATTAATAAGAACAATAGTAACTGCTTAAGACCATCTGACTCATTCTCCCAGAGCAGTTGTCATCCTATATATCACAAAGGACTGCAAAACTTTTCTCCCTTTATTCTTACCCTTTAAATCTAAAATAAATACAGAATTAAAGTCACTGTTGGACTTTATTTAAATTTAAAATACTTCCAAATTCTTTAATATCTTAACTCTTCCATAAATTAAAGAGATTCTTGGTGGTGCTTTTTGATCATAACACCTATGTATGTGAAATCTTTTTTTTTTTAATTTTAATTTAATTCAGAGACAACTTAATATTATTATTTCATCATCATCTTTTATTCTTCTGGCCTCTTCATTCTGAAAAATTTACTTGCCAACTACTTTTCACTGTATAACTTCTGAAATTAACTATCTGTATCTAAGAATATTTTTACTAAAAGTCTCACACCTTTTTAATATCCCATCTTTCCTCTGGTTTTTTCCACCCTATATGATACTTCTCATCACCATAGTGATTACTTTGCTCGTGTTCCACTTCATTACATTTTGTTTGGTTTGCCACTTCAAATAATACACTGTTTAGGGCAGGGTGTGCCTACTGGGTTTTTACAGAATATCCTACAACAGAGTTTTGATCCTTGTTGGATTGCTTAAGTATCATCATCATATACATGATTAAGAACAATAGTAGACTCAACCAAGTCTATTTTTCATTGACAAATCAGACTAAAAAAAAAAGGTTTTATAAGAAACATAACATAAAAATCCATTTAGATTTACTTAGAATAAAATTGAATTTGCTTTTGAAGAGCTGGTGCTATTTAAGTAAATCTACTGAAAACAAAGGTCATTTCTATTTTTATAGTCTTTCTCAGAATTGGAACTCAACAGAACCTTCAAATTAAAAAGGCATGCCATAGCCTCCTGATGAAGCACTAGCACTGCCAAAGCTTCCTGTCTGGCTTTTATGACAAGGGAAGGCAAGGCAAGGCAAGGCACAGAAGAAGATGTTACTCTCAGAAATAAGACCACCCTAGTTCAATTTTGAGTCTTTATTCAGAAGCAACAGCATGGAAGTTCAGAGGTGAGGTTGTATTTTAAAGGCTTATGTTTCAGGTAAATAGATTACTTCTGAACTTTGTTTGAAAGCAGGAAAGGATGGTGGAGGGAGGGAGGGAGGGAGGGAGGGAGGGAGGGAGGAAGGAAGGAAGGAAGGAAGGAAGGAAGGAAGGAAGGAAGGAAGGAAGGAAGGAAGGAAGGAAGGAAGGAAGGAAGGAAGGAAGGAAGGAAGGAAGGAAGGAAGGAAGGAAGGAAGGAAGGAAGGAAGGAAGGAAGGAAGGAAGGAAGGAAGGAAGGAAGGAAGGAAGGAAGGAAGGAAGGAAGGAAGGAAGGAAGGAAGGAAGGAAGGAAGGAAGGAAGGGAGGGAGGGAGGGAGGGAGGGAGGGAGGGAGGGAGGGAGGGAGGGAGGGAGGGAGGGAGGGAGGGAGGAAGGAAGGAAGGAAGGATCTTATTACAGAGACTTTACAGGCCTGCTAGCTATGCCACATTTTTGAAAGGATAGGATTTGCACTACAAAATCTCTTAAGTAACACTTGTGTTCAGGAAGAGGCTTTAAGAATATGTCTTATTCTCTTGCAGTGGACTCAATTGTGCAAAATGGAAAAATGGCTCTTGTTCAAAGATCCTTTTCTTAATCAGGTGTCAATCTTTGAAAATCATGCCTACATTTCAAGCTTAAAATGCACTGCCAGAAGGAAATCACAGGCAATTTCAGGAAAAAAAAAGTCAAAGATTCAGGAATTCATGTGACTGGGTGGCAAAAATTCTAAAAGTGGAGTCTTCTTCTACAGCATATATTTATACACGTCCTGCCTTTTGTCTTTGACAGTACTGAAGAAATTTATGGCTAGAGAAGTTCCCAAATGTCAGGCTGTACTACTGAATTTGTATAGGCAAATACTTCATATTCAAAAGTATCCTTTGTATACATTGACCATTTAGCCATTTTTTTAATATAATTCTATGGAACTTAGTAATTCCTATCCAAAGAGTAATCAAATGGCCATCAATCCTTTGAACTTCTTCAGCAGTGCATATGTAAATCTTTATTGCATAAAGAGAAAAGCAATAGTGGAACTATACATATTGCTAGCAGGACTTTGTGAAGGCTGTAAACTTGTACAGAAGAAAGACTTGAACAACTTATTCATAACATCTCAAATTCATGGCAATAATACATTTATTTTCTACTCACACTGCCTTTCTATGCCAGAAAGCAATTTTAGGAACATTTAGAGCCTTAAAAATACAGTAATTAAAGTACATTCTTTCTTAATCACCCTTCCCATAAAACTGCAAGTTTGAACATGAAAGCAACTATGAATGCTTAAGCAAGAGAAAAAATAGAATAAAATGTTAATAAGCTCTGTAATGTTAATAAACTAAATAATGATTTTCAAGTCTAATATCTTGAGGCTTTTCAGAGCTACCAGAAATGCCTGTAGAAGCATTCCTTTCCAATGACTTTTGAACTCCAGCAATCCAACTAGCTCTGCAGGGATGGAAGATACAAGAATTTAAAGCCATGAGAAAGCTGCAATTGATTTAATAACAAATCTTGTCTGCATTGGTTTTGGACTCCTGTAATTTGGGAGGAGAGGGAAGAAGTACTAATTGGTTCTGCTGATTTTCTTTTAGAAAGTAGTTATCTGATACTGAAGGTTAATTTTGGAAAGGTGGAATGGGACCCAGAAATTAAAAGCACAGACATATTAATAAAAAAGTCACAAATGTACATACAATAAAATCTTTGGGTATGTGATAAAATTTGTTTTGTGCTTTATATCATTCTAGTAGGAATCAAGGACATGAGCAATACACTCACAATTCCTTTAGTCTCCTTTAGGAGAAGCAGAAGTTTCAGAGAACTATTAAATTATGCTCTTACCACATTAGAAGGTTCCAGTTTCTTCCTCTTGGCAAGGTCAGTGATATTATTGCCATTGTAGTTGATGCTCTCCATGCACCCTTTGAAATTTTTCCTACTGTTAGAACTTGGCTTCCCAGAAAAAGGCATGCCTCCAAAGGTTATCTTTGAATGAAACAGAAAATGGTAGATAGTTGACAGAAGGGCTAAGAATATTAAACAAATTTGCTGTTGATGTATTTGTTTTCTTTGAGTACTCAAACATGGCGAATGTGATGGCTATCATGCTTGCCAGAAAAAAGGAATATCAAACAAACACTGCAAAAGAAAAAAAAAACAAACAAAAAAACCAAAAAAAACCCCACTGTAATGAATTTGTGTTTTCAAGTATTTATGGTATTAAATCTTATGGGTTATTACAATTGTGGAGATAGTGAGCATATTTCAAACAAAGAAACTTGCCTAAATGCCCATACCCCTATTTTTCCAAAGACGAGTAGATAGGAAATTGGCCTCTGATTTGAGTAATCCTGTCAGCTCTGTATCATGTGTTTTCTTTAGTGCTCATATTGCTACTTTATCCAGCAAAACTTTAGAGAGTCACATAGTTAAAGATGCTATGCCATGTTAGACAGGACCACCTTCCACTACTGATAAGATTTTATTATGTAGCTAGAGTTACCACAGCTTAGCAGAACAAATCATATCTATAGAGAAGATGAAGACAAAGACACAACCATCAAGGTCAAAGAGGAATTGTTTTTCTCTTAATGCTGAATTTCACTACCCTAAGCCACTCAGTTATCCAGAATCTCTAGTGTTAAAACCAGGAGAAAACCAAATATTTTACAAACTAAAAATGTACATTTTTTATGAAGTCTCTCTCTGTAATTCCATAGAGACTATACAGGTCTCTACCACATCAAGGTCTTTTCTAAAACATTTGGTAGTGAATAAATGCTACTGGTTTCAGGTCGGATAGAGTTAATTTCTTTTCCAGTAGCGGGTGGAATGCAGTGTATGGGAGTTAGGATGGGAGCAGTGCTGAGAGCACCCTGATGTTTTCAGTTGTTCCCAAGCAGTCAAGAACTTTTTAGTTGTTCATATTTCCCTGCTAACGAGAAGATGGGGGGGGACACAGCCGGGACAGGTGACTCAAACTGGCCAAAGAGGGTATTCCATACCAATTATTTCATGCTCAGCATAAAGGGGGGCTAGTGGATGGGGGAGGGCAAGGCTCCAGGGCGTGCAGTTTTGGGGACGGTCCTGCTCCGGGACAGCTCTGAGCTGTATGGCCTGAGTTGTGTGGATCAGTGAGAAACTGTATTGTGTATCACCAGTTTAATATAATTTTTTTTTGCTGTAAAAGTCCTATTACTATTATTTCTCTCTCTCCTGTCCTAGTAAACGATCCTTACCCCAACCCACGAGGTTTTCCTTGGTTTTTTTTTTTCCATTCTTTCCTTCCCTCCGCCCCCTCCCCCCTCCACACACAAAGCAAGTGGCTGTGTGGTGCCCAGCTCCCAGCTGGGGGCAGAACCACAACAGCTACATTTTTAATTAGTATTTTCCAGCCCAAATATGAAGAATAAGGGACTCACGAGATGAATCCCTGCAACTGAAGTTAAGTATTTATATTCAATAGATGGTGGCATAAATAAAAAAAGATGATGGCTTTGCTTCCCTGACCCACAAATGCTCACAAAAATCTCTATTTGTAGTCTGCTGCTGAGACTTGGTATGACCAAGCTTTTAAATGTCATTCATTGTTAATTCCATTTGTTATTACTGCATGCGGGAAAACACAGATCTAGGGACACATTTTTCCATTTTAAAAGTGTGTAAGATATCACTTTCTATCCCTAAGAGGAGCTTTTGTCTTGGCATATATACTTGGCTTTGGCTAAAGCTATACAGATGAAAACTAAAATATAAATAGCACAGGCCTGCTATGTAAAACCATTTTGTGGACACATCCACAGGTATTATAAAATACTATGACTTGACTTTAGAGAAGATAACAGCACTTTGCATGAGCTGAAGAATGTGGCTGTAGTATTTCAATGGTTACCAAACATTATTTTGTATTTTATAGTCATGTGTTTATATAAGGGAAAATGGAAAGGAAAGCATTTTGAAAAAAAGAAGAAAAATTGCAAAAATACATAGAATCATAGAACATCCTGAGTTGGAAGGGATCATCGAATCCAACTCCTGGCTCCACACAGGGCCAGCCAAGTTAGAGCATGTGACTAAGTGCATCATCCAGATGCTTCTTGAATTCAGTCAAGCTGGGTGCTGTGACCACTTCTGTGTTCCAGTTCCTGACCACCCTCTCAGTGAAGAATCTCTTCCTAATATCCAGCATAAACCTCCCCTGTTGCAGCTTCTTACCTTTCTCTCACCTTCTATCACTGGTCACCAAAGAGGGGAGACTGGCACCTGCCTCTTCCTTCCCCTCATCAGGAAGCCATAGACCATGATGAGGCCTCCCTTCAGCCTCCTTTTCTCCAGACTGAACAAACCAAGGTACTTCAGCCCCTCCTCATAAGTCTTCCTCTCCAGACCCTACACCATCCTTGTTGCCCTCCTCTGGACACCCTCTAATATTTTTATGTCCCTCTCGTGCTGTGGTGCCCAAAACTGCACACAGTACTCAAGGTGAGGCCACACCAGCACAGAGGGACTACAGGATTTTTCAATTTATCTTGAAAATGTGATCAGAACTAATGTTTATTCCTCTTTCGTGCGTACTTAACTTTTCTGAAAGAGATTTACCTAGAAACTATTTTTTCTGTGAAAAGTAGTTTTGATTCAGTTTTATCCACTGCTTAATTTATCCCAAGGGTAGAACATTTATATTTGGTCTGTGATGTTTAACTCCAAAACCAGTGAGCTAACTGAGTAAAAAGGAAGAAGACTCTTGCATTTATCTGAACCACAAAACCACGTAGCTCATTCTCAGTGGTGTCCACAACAGGTATGTGTTACGCAACCACCTATCTATCTTTGTCTTGGCTCCTGTAATACTGCACAGTATTTTTACCATTTCCAGCAACTTGGGCACCTGATGCAACAGATATTCAATGTGTGCACATCTTGTGCAGGTACTTATCTTCTCACCAGGAAAGAGGGCTGGGCATTCATTGCAACCCACTCCCTATACTTGTATTCCAAGTACTTTCTCATTATCACTACTAATAAAGAAGGTGTCCATAAAGAGTTCTTGGAATATAAGTAAATATCTGATTTAGTAACATTTACAATCAAAAATATTTTTTCAAACATTCATATCATATTCTTGATCAAAATATTTTCATTACAAACATCAATACAAAAGTTATTTCAAACTTTTCTGCATGACATCATTTTGATTCCCTCTCACTGTTTTATAAATTGCAAGGATGGAAATACTTGGTTTTGGTTCAGCTAATGACATTAATTGTCACTAGAAACAGTAAAGAGTGCACGAAAATCTTTATAGAAAGTTTGTAATAACCAATATGCTGAAGTTCATGTAAAAATTTAGAGGAACGCGCCCATAGTATCAGAAGCCAGAGTGTAATTAAACAACAAATCCACACTTAATTACTACCAACACTTGTCTACATTAACCTGACTGATCAAACAGAAGTTTTCTTAGAACATTCCTCTTCATTGCTTGTTTTAAAAAATAAGTTATTTATGAAAATACAAGAAAGTACCTGCCTATATAAAACAAGAAAGATCGCGATCAATATTAGTAGTTTCTAATTTTCTAAAAATTAATACTAATTAACACTACAGAATAAGGCTTTCTGATTTAAGTCCAAAATTGTCACCTGAATGGAATTACAGATGCCATGATTTTTTTTTTATAATCTACCTCATGCTTACTGTAGCTGCTATTAGAGATTTTAAAAGTAGCGTATGCTTATCTTGCTGAATAACATAGATCTTCCATTTTAAAACCAAAGGGAGAGATGACTCTTACAGCATATGAGATCTGGTAGACTAATGATCAGAAACAATTTATACTGAAGAGAGAACAGGGTTGGAAAGAAAATTTCAGGAAATGCAGTAAAAATAATTAAAACAAATGTACAAAAAAGTACCAAAGCATCTTATATTATTTTAGTTTTATCTTCTTATTAGACTTATTTTTATAAAGTAAAAGTTTTCACTGTCTACCTCATAATCCAGGTCCAAGTAATCAAATTCTCCATTGGTTCTGAAGTGCTGCATATGTCTGTCCAGGGTAAGATTGATGTTTCTCCCGTGGCGCTCTATGATGATGGAGTGCCAGTGGTGATCGTCTAAGAGGCTGCCTGTCATCACAGATGTGTGGCCATAAATAGAGCCAAGCTGGTTGCTGCCTAAGATGAAAATAGAAATAATAGCACCTCATACCAATTAGTCAAACATTTTCTTCTTGTTTTGTCAATATTTCACCAGAATCATACCAGGCACAATATAATCTGGAGGAAGTTGGTCTGCTATGAAGCTAAGACTTGCCAATTGTAGGGTTACTGCCATAAATGCAAATAGCTAGATCGAATATGGAAAGGACCTGATCAGTGAACTGTATAAAGAATTGTAGTTATTTGGAGGCAAACCCCAGAAGCAGTATCTATTTTCGGCTGTAAAGTTGTTTTCAAACTAGGGGTTTTCTGTATATTCATTTCTACACTACAGAAATGAAAAACTGTCACCTTTGGGCCAGGTCCTAAGATACTCTGGAACTGTACTGATTTAGAACTCTAGAGGAGGACATGGTGCCCCATAATGCACTTCTGTAACAAATCCCCTTTGCAATCGGGTAACAGCAAACACTTAAATCTACACTTAGATTCTGCCAGGGTACATATCCAGTGAGAGTATAGGAAAAAAAGTTTGATGCAGACTAAGCTAACAGCAGCAAAAAATGTCTTCTGCTAACATAATTTCAGGCTTTCCTTCTGCTTTCCTCCTTTCTTATTCTGGAAGTTAAACGACTAGCAAGAGTACAGTCTTGCAGTTCTCTGCTGTGTTTTCCTGGGGCTTTTGCCAGTGCAGCTATGCTAGTCAGAGATCACATCTCATTTCAATCTGACTGACGTAGCTAAACCAGCAAAGGTTGATAGCGTGGATCTCAGCTGAAGCAGCAAATGACTAATTCAGCAGTAAGTTTAAAAAATTGTGGCACTACCCAATAACTCAGTGCAATCTTCCATGTTCTGAATAAATGAAGACCTAAAGTATTTTTGGAGCTGAGAATTTCCTACAATCCTGCAACTCTGACATTTAAGGCTTGTGCATGTTGATTACAAATTCTGGCAAATCACACATCCATAGCTTCAGACTCTACGTCCCTACAAATGACCATACTGCCTTTTTGATGAAGGCCGCTCATCATTTAATTGCTGTTCACTGAAAAATAAACAAACAAAGATCCCACGCCTATCCATATGCCTCAGTGTCTTCAGTGCAAAGTGAAATCCAGTGCAAAACGAAACCTAAATCCATCCCTGACCCCTCATTCTCCTCCTCACTGCCCCTTGAAACTATCACTGGATTTTACCAGTCTAATGAACATCCATTTCCACTGACTGGTGCAAAGACAATGTTGACAGTGAGTGGAAGAGTAACACCATAAACCATTACTTCTGTTTATTAAGTGAGTGTCTCTCTCAGACCCTATTCCTGTTTATTAGTCCAGGGATTTAAGAACATCTCTGCCACATATATATGGTTAGCAGATATTATATGTTCCGTATATGGAAGTTATAACACAGACTTAACTGAAGAATATGGAGAAACTGGAAATGAATGGGTTAGTATTGCAATTAAATTTGTTAAAAATAGATAACTGCTATAGGAAGATGCGCTTCCCTCCTACTCATCCACTCATGTTGATCTTTAGAAAAAGAGCAGGAGAAAACGCTAGTGGAAATAATTACTACTCAATGAAGAGAATAATTGACTCTTCGCTATTCTGTAAGAGAACTAAGCAAAGTTACATAAAATCTTTTTCTAAAACTCTTTTGTTTGAAATGAAAATAACCAACCCTGAAACCACATAAATGTGGGAGTTTTCATCATAAATGTATTTTATAAATCAGGTCACTCATGAGTCTGTAGTCTTTCAGTGGGAGAGAGAAAGGAGGCTGTAACTAGAGTAATACAGGACTGTATTGCCTAATAAACAGGCATATCTATTCTTTCCTAGCCCTACTTCTCAGATTCCAGAAAGGCTGCTGAGCCTCAAATTTATATGGCCTGTAGCTTCCTAGATTGATAACTTTTTTGCTAAGGATGACCTTTATTCTATTCCTCCAGCACTGATGACCACATCCTTCTCTCACACAAAGCCACAGCTGAGGCCAAATACAATTCTTGCAATGCGGGCTTGCTTCTGTTTTATTTTGGTTTGGTTTGGTTTGTGGGGTTTTTGGGGTTTATTTTTTGTGGCAAGTTTCTAATGACAATATATGCCTGATCTTGTTTTTCTGTATGATATTATTTTCATGGTACCTCACAGAAACTAAAAAGGAAGAAATGGAACAGGAAAAAAAATAATAAATGAATAAACCCAAACATAGAAAGGGAATGAACATTTTTGCCAAATTATCTGACTAAATGATGTGGCCTATCATGTCACTGGGGGAAAAAGGTTGTAAAATTTGACCTAATTTTTTGGGGGGCGAGACTTAAAAAGTACATAAAATCAAACAATCAAAGCATACCTAAATTTGAATTTAGAACAAGTTTGGCTTTCTTCAGTTCCAAGGTGATATAGTCTCCTTGCTGTCCTTCTCCATGAAAGATTACACCTTCACTTTCAGAGGTTTTAAATTTCAGAGAGATGACATCTTTCAATGTTTTCATTTTCTTGTTCCTGAATCTGTATGGTAACACTACATGGCCATCAAAATTTATAACATCAGCCCCTAAAGGAAAAAACAAATAACATTGTTGATGAGTGATTATGTATTCCTGTGGCCACTAGAAAAACAGACATGCCATATGTAGATTGTACCTGAACAGAACAAAAAATGTGCAAGTGTGATAGGCATTGTAAATACATTTTCTCTTTACCATAATTTAATACTATAAAAATTAGGAACTAGGAAGGATATAAATTTAATATATGTGTCATAAAAAAGATTTGGGAGTGCAAATACTGCAACTGTACTCAATGCCACCTGTTTTTTTTTTTTTTTCTTAAATATAATTAGTGTCATGTACATTTTCCTAAGTCAAATTGAAAATGAAATACAAACCTCTGAGTGGTCATTAATAATTCATTTGACACCTCTTTAAAATCCACTTTATGTATCTGTGAGGACTGTAAACAGTCCAACATAAGCCCAAAGAAAGTGTAAGTTTACTCCTGGGGAGATTCTAACTTGAACTCCAGAGGAAATTTTTTCACAATAAGAACACTCAGCCATTGAAACTATCTCCCCAGGGAAGTGTGGATTCTCCAACAATGGACACTTAAGATTAAACTGGTCAAGGTGCTGGGTCACTTGCCAGAGCAGAATCACCTAGACTAAATCACACAGGAATGCATCCAGATGGGTTTTGAATGTCTCCAGAGAAGGAGACTCCACAGCCTCTCTGGGCAGCTCGTTCCAGTGCTCCGTCACCCTCACAGTGAAGAAGTTTCTCCTTACAGTCACATGGAACTTCCTATGCTCCAGGTTGCACAAGGTCATCTTGTCTAGATGAGTGCATTTGTCTAGATGGAGTTTTTGCCAGGAAAGGTTGAATCAGATGACCCTTGATGTGCCTTCCACCCTGAGATTCTGTGATTTACTACTATTGTGTAATTAACACAGAAGAATCTTCTAAAACACCATTAAAACACTTTGTACACTATGCCTAAACAAACTGCAGGTATTCTAATTTGATTTACATAACGAGCTGATCAAGCTAAATTTTTTTGCCTTTTTTCTTATAACATATGCCAAACATTTTAAAAATACCTATTTTCAACTAATATCTGAAATAATATTTTACATTATGATTCATAGAAGAGCCTACACAAATATGTACATCCATACCTGTTTTGAGAATTTAGGAACCACCAAAGTGGTCTCCAGCGTAAATTTTAGTGCCTTCAATTACTATAAAAGATCTGCTCATGCAGAGCATCTGTAGAGGTTGCTTTTTCATGATTTATAATTACCAGAAATACTTCTCACAGATATATAAAAGCCATTGGAGTGTCAAAGATGACCATTCTATCAAGCTCATGTTTTATGATGTTTAGCATTTCTTTTCTAGAGAAAGGGATGTAAAACCAAACCAATATTTCATAAGTGATTCCTACCTCATAGTTCAGTCAAAAATTCCACAACTCATCTTGTATTCATTAACTACAACACGCCCAATTAGGGCTAAGACTTGCAGTCCTGTTGCTTAAATGCCTATTTATACACCCTTATATCACGAAGCATAGCAAGGTTTCAGATATAAAGACCAACACATCATGCTTCCATCATTCAGGATTTTCCCTCCTAATCGCTAATAAACAAACATCTCTTTATTATTTCCAGGTCATTTGTTTTGTTGAAGCAATGATCCTATGTATGCTGATAAAGTATGTGATACCTGTTCCTGGTTGATATAGCCATTTGTACTCTGCACATCTTTAATAAATCTGTAAGTATAAACACACTATAATCATTATCCTTAGTTGACACAAACTGTTGACTCTCTAGGGATTATTTCAAACTGCAGAACTTAGCTGCCTTGCAGAAACTATGTTTATAGTTCCTAAGAATGATGTGGGGGCAAGATGATAGTGTACAGTTGTTGACCTATACATCCACCTGATTTATACTAAAGACAGAATTATGGCTATCAGTGCAGCATAGATCATCAGAGCTTGTGATTTTACCTTCACAGTGCTGCTCCTTTGTAAGATTAAGTTTTAAACATAAGTATTTTTTTCTGTAAACCAGCATCAAGTATATGTATTTCAGAGTCTACCCAAGATGAAAACACAAGACATGGCATCTCATACTCATAATCACACACGGGCCATTAGTATTAGTGGAAGGATGTCAAAAAAACCTGTTACTTCTGAAAACAAGTCTAAATGTTCTGCTCACCTTTTCAAGTTAGATCAGTATATCATATATGTGTTATCGGAATACAGAATACTTCTTTATAAAGCCCACTTTACAATGCCCATTCCAATAATAAATTCTTTTAATCTCTAAGTTCAGCCTGACCTGGTTCTTCTGAATAACAAATTCCAGGAATGTGAATCAGTTAAAAATTAAATATTGGAATGGCGTATTTGTAGTGCAAGAATCAGCTATCCATGTGTAAGGAGTACATATTTTCTCACACACAGATGCAGATGTTACTCTCAGAAATGAGACAACCCTAGTATAAATTCTGAGTCTGTATTCAGAAGCAACAGTATGTGAGTTTTAAATGCAAATACACATCATAAAATATTATTCCAGATACAATGTCAGAGATTAATTTCCATTGACATTTGTTAATTTTAGTTTCTTTCTCATGGTTATATGAACATCTATATGGAGCCCATCATCTTTCCCCTAAGGCCAGCTGGCACCAGTTTGTAACAGCTGCACAAGTTACCTGAACAGTTAAGCATCTGATCCTGAGCTGATCAGAACAATGACTTGCCTTCTGTGGGTATGTGGGTCCACAGCATGTAACCCATGAAAAGGCAAACAACCCTTTTGTTGCAGTTATGCATACATGTTCTTCATATTATTCACTGAAGCAAATTCATATCACATATTTTACAACAGCTGCTTAAAGAGTAGCATGCTTTTCCAAAACCTGGCCCTGAAACACCTTGTTTTGAAAATAATTCAATTAAAAAAAGAAACAGCAGTAATCTTTGATTAAGCAGCTTTTTTTAATGCATAACTGTGCTGGTGCACATAGGTCTGTATGATAATTCAATCACCTAAAGATTACATAGCAATTATATTTAAGAGTTATCATACACAGAACTGTAGTAATGACTTGTGTTTCTTCTATGATGACACTCAGCTATTTAATATCATGATAATTACCATGATGTGGAATGGTACTTAGACAGTAAAGCATATAATTCCTATAATTGCAGTATAAATATATAATTTTTCTCATCCTTAGCCACTGAACTACCAGCATCAGTAGGAGAGAGACTTAAGCCATCATATACAGTATATTCACCTGCATTCAGTGACATCTGACTTTTCTCATAGGCTACTACAATGGGAGAAATGTTTGGGGTTTGTTTTAAAGTACCAAAAAAAACCTGAGGAAGAGAGAAAGTTCATAATGGCAGGAAAAAAAACCCCTAACAATATATATATATTTAAATGACATTTAAATAGGAAGTACATCTCTGATTATTTTTATTTTTACTTTTTCCCTATCGCATTTCCTACAATATGCATGTTCTGGATAGCAATGTTGGCACCTTAAAAATAGAACACCACTTTCAACTGGCTAGGAAGGTGTGTCAAGCCTTATCCCAGTGTATGGCTGAGATGCCACATTAACACTATTTAATGTAATAACATTGCCATGTTCAATTTTCCTCAAAAAAAAAAAAAAAGATAAAGTCAGAATGCTTTAAAAATATTAACTACAAATTGTGTGACCAAGGTCAATCACTCCCAAATAAGCCACCAGTTACAGGTCTTCCTACCTACACTTTTGTCCTGTACTTTTGACCAAATGCAGGATTTGGTAAAATTTGGTCATGGAATCAAATCTTTATTAAGATATTGTCTTTGGTGCTCCAAGTTAATTAATTATAAAGAAAAAAATTCAAATCAGACTCAAGCTCCAGAATTCTCTATCACCTCCCTTTCTGTTGAGAGAAATTTAACTATCCTCAATGTCAGCATCTGAAAGACAAAGTTTTCATTCAGAAAGACAACACCAAGACTTCAGACTTCAGCCCATCTACTTAGCTACTTTGATCAAGGTACTGCCTGGCATCACTAAAAAATGCCTGCTATCAGACACAACAAAATAACCCTGATTAGAACTAGAGCAGAACAGCATAATACTTTCCAGAAAAGTACCTACCATAGAGCAAACAAAATCAACACTACTAATTGCAAATTTATTATATACACATATTTGTAAATTGCTAATGATCTCATAATGACTGACTCTACAAAGCCTGTACAGAATATTTCACTGGTATTAGAAATACAAAAGTTCTGTACTACTGATCCACAGTGACCATCTGTGAAATTTTCTCACTACTTTGTCTCAATTTCATCTGCTTACGTCCCCAGGGAAGTGGTCACAGCACTGAGCTTGGCTGAGTTCAAGAAGCATCTGTATGATGCATTCTGTCACATGCTCTGACTTGGCTGGCCCTGTGTGGAGCCAGGAGTTGGACTTGATGATCCTTGTGGGTCCCTTCCAACACAGTATATTCTATGAAACTATGATTCTATGATCTGTTAAGATTAAAAGATTTTTAGGGAAATGGTCTTCACTTCTTTTCTAACCCAATAATGTGAGCTATGTGGATGATGCACTAATATTATAGCAATAAATAGTAATAACGACGCACTGAGCATCTATCGCCTGAAAATATCAGTGATGCATCAAAGGATCTCTGGCTAGGCCAGAGTATTCCACATATACAGTTTCATTTGCTGTAGCTTTTAGTCATGGGTACAAAAAAAACATTATGACAAATATAGACATATAAACAGTGAATTATTTACATATTTAAGAGCAAAAATGTGGTTTTCTGCTAAGGAATAAGGCTCAAAATAATAAAAAAAAAAACTAAACCCAAAGAAACACTCATTTTGTTATTATTCAGGATAAATTCCACAGAAATCACTTCAGAAGATCCTAATCTACTTTTTCAGTAGTCCCAAACACTATCAACATGATAGCATGTCAAATTTGCCACTGGAGTCTTTGCATCTCAAATCTCAATAGAAATATATTAGCTGAGCTCATGTTAGAGATTCATTACTACATCTCACTGCATGAGAAAAATAAGGAAGCCACATCCCAACACAGTAGTCAAAACATTGCCCCCCCCCCCCCTTTATGTTTTTTTAGAATGAGACAGAGAGCCAAAGGTACTATGTTTGAACATTGCCTTCAGGCACTGCAGTCCAGCTGTAAGGACATGGACAAATAAGTGGCTTGAATTCCGCTGCAGAAAAAATGACACTGCCATTACTCTCTTTTTCAAAAGCCAATACATCTGCCACAAAGGCAAAAAAAACCCAGATACAGATGTATCTTGCATATGCAATAATGTATACCTCTTCATATTCTAGAAGCATTAGGCAAAGGAAAATCAATTTTGAGTTTCTGTTGCCTGCTTAGCTTCCACTGCACTGTATCTGAACCTTGTCATTATCTGTCACTGAATCCAGTCCTATGTGTTGTCAATGCTTGAAAAGGAAAAAAACCAAAACATTTTTTGTGAAGTTTGGAATTTTTCCTTGCTTTTCTTTACATTGGACATAATGCATATATGGCAATGCAGTATCAAAGCAACAAAGAATGTTTTCTCCAGTTGTATTGTTAATCTGTGGGTAAAAGGCAAAAACTTTATTCTTCTATTTTATCTACCCACCAAAACCCCTGGAAGTACATCTGTGAGGAGGTATTCCCTAAGGTGGTGAGAATTCTTTGCAAAGCATCAGATGCAATATCCACAGAAAATATGCCAACAGCAGTCCTTATTTTTAAAGGATTTTATTCCTGAATTTCAAAGCACAGGCATTTTTTCCTATTATTATCATCACTGTTGTTATTATAATGCCAGTATGCTATTACTCATTTTGCTAGCTCTTTTGCAAATGTCTGTAAACATGTGGTTCTTTGTCTCGGATAATTTACTGTCTAATAAGAAACAAATACAAGTGAAATGAATAAACAGTGAAAGAAAAATAAAAAGGAAAAAAAATAAGAAAAGTAATCTAATAACCATAGTTAAAAGTTGTCTGTCACTCCCTGCTTTTTTTCAGCAAGACAATTGGGTTCTTCTTCTAATTTGTGTAGCTATTAAGCTACATTGCCACAGAAGCTAATTGTTGATTAAGATAATCATTATGTGATGAGTGTATACACTTACGCAGTGTCCTGCAGAGTTACACCTGAATTCTGTTTTGTGTCACCTAAGATAAAAGCAAGTTGTTGGGAAAAAAATCTGTGAAACTGGCAAGGCATTAGTTACAGCTAAAAAAAAACACGCTAAAACTTATGAACAAAGCCTTAGTAACTCAGACTAAGCCTCCAGATATGCCATAAAATCATTATCTTAAAGACGAGTACGACTAGGACGATTTTTCAAGCACTTAACTCTATGGTGGAATTTTTTTCTGCCAGTTCTTATATAGCATGAGTAAATTTAAAGTAAACTTTCTTTCATTAATTCTTCAGATTACAAAAAGGCAACTTCATTAAAAAAAAAACAAACAATGAGGACTTTTAAAAATATGCTATGCTTGCTTGTTCTATAAATTGGATAAATCGGGCAATGAACATGCTTGTAGAATACATTGCAATTCAGCTTTAGGCTTATGCATCCTAGCCACAGTTTATAAACTTAGACAATATTGAATTCTATGCTCCTAATAGTGGACTAATAACATTACCAGGGAGAACTGAGTTAAAACTTAATTCAAGATAATCTTCAGCTCAGATAAAACCTATTCCTTCCATAATCTACTGTGGTTGTGACTCCAGAAAGTTCGTTGCCATGAATGGCAAGACATGCAGTTTATCCAAAAAACTCTATTCATGGGGGAGGGAGAAGATTGAGCAACATGAAAAATACAGCCTCCATGGCAATGTGTTTCTCTGCCTAATTAAAATTACGTAATTGCTTAAACTATGAGTTCTGGAATTTTTTTTCCAACTAGAAGAACTCTGAGAATACCTTTATATTTTAGTGATATTTTTATATACAAGGCTTTCTAACGTAAGTATTTTGTCCCCCAAATATAACTGATCTTACTGTTGATGCACACTTATATTTAACATAATTTTATTCAAATGATTAAAGTTCAAATTAGGAAATAAAGAAAAAAGGATGTTCTCTAGACTTGATGATTCTGAGGTTGAAGGCCTGGGTATTGTCAACTATTTCAGAACTACACAGTGCAAATTAAACTGTGTAGTCTTCATCATCTCGAAGTTATACTGACCTAAACCCTATCTGCATTCATCACTGATAAAGTGAGAGGTCATAAAATCATTCCCTTTTAGCAAAACCTACTCCAATGTTTCTGGCTACAACTATCATATTCTAGTTGACAATTTTCCAGGTCATAGCACAATGTTATTCACCAAATGGACAAAATATAAGCAGCTTAATACATGAGGTTTTATACTTTAATAAGTTTTCATATATATACATACACGTATCATTACAAGGGTCATTTATGATTGTAAGAGTAAAATTCAGGCATCTTGCAACTATGCACTAGAAGCAGTAAAATGTTCTTTATGATTTATTATTCTCTAGCAATGGTTATTCCAAATAAATTTGGTAAAATAAAATCCATGTATAATTGAAATATTCTAAAGAAACTTAGCTTGTATTTTATCACACTGATTTACAAGTCAGCAGCTTTCTTCACAACCATAAATACATTTAGTTCTATCTTTCATTGTGAAACATGTCACTTGACATTGGATCTCAATGGAAACATTAAAGTGTATAATTAAACTCTAAAACCAGGTACAGTAAAGAACTTAATTCACTTGAAAATAGCTAGACTCTACTAATGTTTTCACTGTTTATTAAAAAAGTAAATCACAGGAGCTCCAGGTCAATAAAAAAGGACAATTGTGACTCTCACACAGTAAAACAGGTCTCAGTGCTTATTAAACTGCTGAGCTTGTTCATTACTTAATGAAAAAAAAACTACAGTGAAGAAAGAAGCTGTACCACGTCACACATTTACACTCAATTTACTTGGTGAATAAATGAGCTACAAAATGGACAAGACAATCTATTAAAACATAAAGGAGACGGATGACTACCCAGAGCCCTTGTTTTAATGTTTATAGCTGCATGAAAATAGGAAGACGCACAGTTGACCTACAAAATACTGATTTAGAATTCCTCTTTCTCGCTTCTTTTTGAGCTGATGCCACCCAATTCAATCATCTTTTAATGTCTGGATGCTCTAAGAATACTCACTACTCAAGGCCAAATTCTTCTTTCCGGCTCATGTTTTATCCTTCATTCATTCATACAATTGCTCTAAACACATATTCTTTACTTCTTCCAACCATGGAGCTCATATCTAAATTGAACAATCAAAGGTTGCTGCATAGACACAGAGTAGCCTCCCTACTGTTGAAGACACACAAGTATGTGTCATTAAAGGCCATTTTCTAATGAATGTATAATCTTCCCTTCTTTATTTCAGCTTTGACACTGCTACTCACTCCATCTTGCCACACCACTTTAGGAAAAGAGACACTAAAATGGAGCATATTGTTATCTTCAGCTTCTGCATTTCAATTAAATGAGTTAACAGAGGCAAATCCTTTAACATAAATGATAGTGGAACCAATTTGTGTGTTTATAAGACAGTTCATTTTCACTGTCATATTTCCAAATTAGCCCTATAGATGTCTACGTTACACTGAAGTTTGGTTTATATGCTTCTTTGAAAATTTCACAAGTTACACAAGAATAGCAAAACAGTAGAATTGGACATATTCATCCACAACAGATATGTGGAAATCATGGAACTGCTGCTGCTAGGTAAGAAAGTAATCCATTTTGCATTACTAACCTGTTACTTGAATTATTAACATGTAACAAAATTGTCCATCCCACTAATTTTTCTTAGGAAGAAGATACCCATCCTCTACCAGTAAGATTACATGCACCAGTTGTTTTAGTTTGTAGTTTCATGCCTATTGGTAAAATATTTCATATCATCAAGCTTAAAAGTAATCAACATCTATTAGTTAACATTTTTTTTAAATTGTCATTTCATAGGCAATCCATTCATTCACTGATAGCAGATAATAAAGAACATTCAGTTATTCTTAGTATTTTCAGAGGAATTTTCTGACCTCTTTATAGGTAATTTTCAATAGAAGTGTCTTGCAACAGTGAATAGAGCAGTAATAATTGGAGAAAAAAGCATTACTAAACAGTATATGAAAATAAGAAATTTTTGTGCTTGCTCATAAAAAAAAATTGCTACAGAGAAAAAAACACATTAGTTGTATCTACATAGTTAAAATCTGAATAAATCCTTATAAAAACCTATAATAAATACCCATAGTGGAGTGAAAATCAAAGAAATAAACAACTGACCTTTAAGAAATTCTATTGCAAGGTATAGTCATCAAAAATTTGAAAGAGACAGTCGGCCTTTTGCATACAGATGAAGCAATACCTAATTTCATTACCCAGATGCTACTTATTCCAAATGAATAAGTATTTTGTACAGTGCACAATAGGTCTAGGTGGTGATAAATGTATGTAAGGAAGATCCACAGTATCTCTTCCTTAGTGGACTCTAAAAATTATGATGTATATCAATGGCTACATTCACCTGACTTTTTTCTGCAATGCAGCTATTAATTTGCTAAATGATAATGATGGCACTCCTCACTTCATAGCTGAGTTTGTAAGATACGCTAATCAATGTCTATCAAGCAGTTACGTATCTAAGTGATGTTTATAGGGAAATTAACAGTTCTGTCTTCTGAGCTGAATAGAAGACAATAAAAAACAAAGGAAAACATGAACCCAACGAGGAGAAAAATCCTATTCTATGGCTGCCTATTCTCTTAGTACTATTTTAGAAATCACAGAACTTCATGGAGTGAATAACTAATTTGATATTTAAAGCAAGGTAATACTCCATATTTCAAGAATTTCTGTTTGGGCACATCTTAAATTTGTGATGCTTGGCATGATCTTATCAAAACACTCCTAAGATAAGCTTTTGCTCATTGTTTTGCTTTGGGCTTTGTTTGTTTAATTTACTATGAGGGGCAAAACAAGCTGCATATAGGAATGTGTCATATTTTCTATATAATTTGATTAAATTTGAAATAATTTGAAAGCATATTCTAAAAATCAGAATGTTTTTCTGTAGCTCTCCATGTTTTTTCCCTGACTTGTGCTTTGCCAGTCCTTTTCTAGAAAAGCTCAGGGCTGAAACCAGATGTTTGTTATTTTGAGTGTTTCTCTTGATATATGATCCAGTAACACTTGCTGAATTCACAAACACAGTCAATAGAGAATAGGGCAGTCTGTCATTAGTTTCCCTGATTATTAAAATGCATTCCATTTAGTCTCCAGTAGAACAATATCTTTCAAATACAGCCTTCACTTAGATGAATGTGGTACAGTAATACACGCTCTGTGGATAATGCAAACATCAGGCCAAAATCCATCATTGCAAAGCTCAAAAAATCAATTTACAGGACCTGGCGAATTATGTGCTATTGTTGTAAAACCGCATTTTCTGACTGAGAATTGGACATGACTCAGAAAGACAGGTTCTCATTAATTCATAGAATTTTCAAAGTCACATGTTTCCTATGGTTAACAAACAGTTTAATAGGATTTAAAAGTGTAATTTAGAACCACATCTGTAATAGGATAAGAAACCCTCTTACAAAACTATTATTCAGAAAAAGGTAGAAATACTGGTATAAATGAAGTAAGTTTTTCAGATCATTAATCTCCTGAAGTCACTTAAATACTATTGTCAGATGTGTGCTTTCCATGGGCAACATTTCTTTTCTTTAATCCAAACTGGGAAAAATGACCAAAATGGCTCCCTTAGCTGTAAAACCAGAAGCACTATCTCACAAGTCCCTCACCAAAATCATTTGTTCTAGAAGTTATTTCTCTTCTTGTATTGGACACTGACTTCTGTGACCTGCTTTATGCCTCAGCTCACAGTGCAATGAAAGATCAGGAGTGCTGTGAGTAACAACCATTTCTTTCAAAGACAGTATTTCACAGGACAGCAAAGCAGTAAGAATGAGGAAAGGTGAGATAAGAAGTGCCCAGATCCTTTCTAAATACTGCTTTTGAACAGACGTTGAACTGCATTTTCAGAAGTACTTACTAAGACTTTTGTGACTGTCTTCCTGAAGAGTAAAATTTCTTCAGCTCCAAGTATTTTTCAAAAATTACCAGGGGAGGTTTACAGTACAGATAATATATTTTATTTGTCCAACTAATTAAGTATAAAAAAACCCAAACAAACAACTTTTGGCATAGTAGAATTCCTCTTCAGTAGGAACAGCAAAAACAAGTTGTATGACCTTTGAAATTCACTTTGGCTCTATCAATATCCTTCAGCCACACTACTGTATGTGGAGACACAGTAGAGAACTTTAGTATAGTTTTCTTTGCATAAGTAAAGAACCCAAGAAGTAAAGGAAGTTTTAATGAAATTTGGAAGGAAAGTTAAGATTCATACTCAACTTTGTTTCCTGTATTTTTATGACAATGATATTCTAAACAATAACTTTAAATATTAAAGATAAATTATAAATTTATTGTAGTGTTGCAGTAAAGTATACTAGTAAAGTAACATACAGCTTAGTAAGCTTTAAGTAAAACTGACCAAAACAGGTTTAGTTTACTGTAAAAGGACATACCATTCAGTACTCAAATTTATGGATACAGCCAGTAACTTACAAAATTCCATTTTGGGAAAATGCTTTTATTACCTTTTACAATAAAGGATTAGAAAGAAATTTCAGCATTAAATAAAAATATCTCTAAAGTAAGGACTTTTGAGACTAAATGAAAAGAAACATTATTAAGTGAACAAAAATAGAAGTTTTCATATTTTATCCCAAAAATAAAAGAATTGGGAGCATTCGTCAGATAACCAAATAAACAAAAACAGTTTTGCAGTCTTTTGACTCTTAGTGAAGCAGAGAAAAAAATCATGCGCTTAACCCAAAAAACCTCCTTACAAATATACCAGAGAACTTAACTTGCTTAAGGGGAAAATTAATTCTTCACCTGACAATTCAAGTGAAGAATTCTCTATCTTAATTAATGATTCAGTCAGAGACAAGTATTGAAATAGCTTCAATGTATGCTTTTTCTAGGGTGATGTAAAAATAAGGCAATGCATGATATCACTGGATGGCATTTCTTTTGCACTTAAAAGAAGAACAACTAATTTTTTTCCATATCTTTCTTTATTACTAGTAATTTTTTTCATTAATTATATACTTACTATTATACTTCTTGGCAGTTACATTTTACCATTGGCATATTATGCAAAGGCAGGAATAATTTTTGGGTTTGAATTTATGGACTGGACTTCTAGTTTTATTTTGATACATTATTAGTGAACACACTAAAAAGTCTACATTCCATGATATTATAATTCTATAAATGGCTCTCATAATCAGAAATAGGATTTGCATGTAAAAGCCACATTAATAAAAGTGTCCTATTATAAGATACAGAAACATCCACAGACAGATAAAAGAGGTCTGTGGGAAACATTCTTTGAGGACTCTAAGGTGAGCTAAGTGTGAAGCTGACTAGATATTGAAATGTTTATCTTACAGAAAAGCCCCCAAATTACAAACCAAATACTTTTCCAAAGGCTAGAAGGATTACAAACTTGAGATGTTGATACCTTTGGTTATGGCTGCCTCTACCTGCACAGCAAAGAAAACCTGGAAAACTTCATTCTCCCTCTGAGTCTTCAAGAGTGTGCACCATTGAGGAGAGGAGCAGGGAAGGCTGATTGCTGGGAGATCTTAGCCAGCAGAGCTGTGGAAGCATGTTCAGCATAGCGGGTGTACTTGTTTGAGCTCGAGTAATTTGCTTCATAGTAGCTTGTCTGGGACCATGGTTTGGATTTGTGCTGGAAACGGTGTTGATAACACAGGCTTGTGTTATCAGGGCTTGCTGAGCAGGGCTTGCACACAGCCAAGGCCTTTTCTGCTGCTCACACCACCCCACTAGGCAGGAGGCTCGGGGAACACAAAGAACTGGGAGAGGATACAAGCAGGACAGCTGACCCCAGCTGACCAAAGGGATATACCATACCATATGACATCATGATCAGCATATAAAGCTGAGGGAAGAAGGAGGAAGGGTCAAAGGTTCGGAGTGATGGCATTTGTCTTCCCAAGTCACTGTTAGGCATGATAGACCCTTGCTTTCCTAGAGATGGCTGAACACCTGCCTGCTGCTGGGAATTTGTGAATGAATTCCTCCTCTTGCTTTGCTTGTGTGTGAGGCTTTTGCTTTACCAATTATGGTATGTCTTTGTCTCATACCACAATTTTTCTCACTTTTACTCTACTGATTCTCTCCTGCATCCTGCTGGGATGAGGAATAAGCAAGCAGCTGTGTGGTGCTTGGATGCTGACAGTTTAAACCATGACAGCAGGGCAGTCCAAATCCAAAGTCCTGGAAAAACTCACATCATGTACTCGTTCTTTACAAGCTGACTGAAATCCATCGTAGATTCCAGAAAAAAAAAAAAAAAACCAAAAAACAACTAAATGGATGTTTCATAAATGTGTTCATGTTTTACCACATGAACACTTTCCAGAAAAATACCTCAACGTTACTGGAAAATTGAGTCAAACTCTAAGAAACTCCTTGCTGCTGAAACATTCCTTTCCTGGACAGCTATGAAAATCAAGACCAAAGGTATGATCCAAACTGAAACATCAAGAATAAAAGTACTGGGTAAAGGGAAGTGTTTCTCAGATTAACTTCAAGGGGGAAGTGGGGAGGGGAGAGGAAAAAAAACCCCACAGCTTGTAAGAAAACTGGTTGCAAAGGAAAGAAAAGTAGCAAACAGAAAAAATTGAATGGGTCAGAGAGCAACAAATACGGGTTTGGTCAATTTTAACTCAGTTCTTACACGTTCCTGTACTTTCATGTTCCAGCACTGTATGGAGTAACAGTAGGTGATAGGAGGTGGTTGTCTGTTGCTTAAAGAACTAGTTCTTCATACTCTGTACTGAACAGCATGATCAGCTTGCATACTCTTCCCTTAAAAACAAAACAAACTAAACAAACCATTTTCATAGCAAAACGTTTCTATAATGTCCTTCATGATGACCTCACACAGGAATGCATCTAAATAGAAAGACGGTATCTGAAATCGATTAAAAGCTATAGTGGCTATTTTCCTTGTCCCACATTATACCTTCAACAGGTGCTGAATCTGATCTTTGGGTCTCAGGGTTATAAAATGACTAGAGCTTCTAAGAGCTCAGGATTAACAACATGTATAATTAAACATTACTTTGTGTTCATGTGAACTTGAACCCTTTACAATATCCATGATCACTGCATTTACATCTTTCTTCGATTTTCCAGGAAACAGACATTTTCTTTACATCTAAAACCAGGTTTTTTGATCAGAGAACACTTAAACATACTGAATACGTGTATGTACATAATTGTGTCTTTCTGTCAGTCTTCTCAGCTTCATAGGTCATTGGGCCAATTTCATTCAACTTCAATGAACAAAAGAAATGTAAACATTTTATGTATTTTTAAGGTGGTCAGCAAAAAAACCCCCATAAAGCCACATCTTATTACCATTCACTTTTAATATAACACTTCTTTTCTATGCTCAAAATATTTCCTAGCAGTTTTTAAACAGAACCATAATTTTGATCAAATTATTCCCTTAATGTCTCTACTGATTCCCAGGGGGCTTACTTTCAGATCCAAATTCTCTCCTTGTATGCTAAAAGCATATTCTAACCACGTAAGCACTGTAATTAGACGTATAACATCATGTAATTACCACTGCATCCAAAGAATAATATTGAAAGCTGCATTTGTTGGCTTTTACCCTTTCACATCTCACAGCAAAACCAAGTGATTTGGCAACGTAGCTTTATTGATTTTATAAAATAATATGCTAACATCTTATAACCTGCTTAAGCACCTTTCTATTTTAAAAGAACTTAATCTTATTTACAGGACTGTTTAGATTTTTACTATTTTAACAGGACCTTCAAGAAATCTTTAAAGGATAATTCCATCTTCTGTTCATAGATGGCTCCTACAGGTTTCAGCTTTGTACACTTATTCCTAGGAAAAGTTTATAAAACTTGAAGAGAGAGATTACAAATAATAAAGCAAGATATGATACCATGTGCACCTTGTGAGATAATGGAAAAAAATAATTCAAATCCTTCACTGAATTTTAATGTGGTGTATTGATGTTTGTATATTTTCTTTTAAAAAAACCAAAAAATGCCCCACCCTCCACTCCTGCAAACAGACAAACCAAGAGCAAAAAGCACCACACTGGGATGTGCACTGTTTCACTATTCCAGTTAATTTGAGTAATGAAACCTAAAGCCAAAATCCAAAACAAAGAATTGTCTCTCTACCCTGATCATACAACCCACATCCAAGAGTGAATTGCTTTTCTCATACTTCTACGTGGTAATTCTTCATGTTGTTTTATTTGCAGAAACATCACCAAGTTATCTGTGTACAGCAATCCTTTGTTAACTTTACGTCACATAAATATTTGAGGTAGGATATGTGAGAGTGCACATGTGTATAGACTGGAAGGTTCTGTTTTGTTTGTTTTCTCCATAAAGCCTCTTAATGCCCCTATTCCCCTAACCTGTAGACTCAAGAACAGGAGGACACAAACATAAAGTTTTACTTTTTGTGCCATCAAAGATGTCATCACAGCAAAGGCAGCAATGGGCTAGTGCTTTTCCACATCCTGCAACTGAACGTAATATGCCAGAGATGTGCCACATAGCTCACCAGCAAGTATCTCATTCTCCTCTGGTACAGACAGCAAACACAGTGTGAAAATCTTCTACTGCTGATTCACTGAGTTAGCAGATAATTTTCAGGTCTAAATACTGTACCTGTGTGAACCATATAGATTTTGTTCAGATGATACAAAATGTCAAGAATACTTTTTTTTTAAGCCTAAAACATATACTGAAAATTTTAAGTCAAGTCAACACTTCTGTGTGCAGAGGTCACTTTTGATTAGACATTTTATTCTGGCTTTGGCAATGATGCTTGCAGTTGTTCAGCCAACAACTGAAAGTCTCTTAAACATTGGTGGTTTTCCAAATGCCTGCTGCAATTATTTGCTGTTCAGTGTTGTAAACTGTGGTGCTTGGCACCTGTTTGTTTTTTCCTTCTTCCACTCTGCAAGTAAAAAAACCTGCAAACTTTTGCAGAGGACAAGTAAATTCTGTACCTATTTGAAAACATGTGGGTTTTTGAAACTAGAAAGATTTGGTTCATGATAATAGACCTGTTCCTAGAGTGCACAGTAGAATTACTGCTGTATTTAGTAAGTGAAGAACCTTGTTTGAAGATTCTTAGAGCTTATTTTAGTTATCTCCTGCCCTTCTCCACTCCACCCCCTATTGACCTTTATTTCTTAATTCATTCAGTTAGGAGAAAGGTGTCTGATACTGCAGCTGTGGAAGGCTGCCTCTTGGAAACTGCTTTCTAAGGTTTGAAATGGTGATTGGGGCAGGATTTTCCATGCTGTGCTACAGCATGAGAGATTGCTGGATGTGACTTTACATCAGTGACAGCATCTAGTGCCCAAGACATCTTGCCCTCAGGAAACAAAAGATGAAATTCTTGCTTAAGCTTCTTGTTGGTGTCCATATTCTGTGTTTCCAAGACTGTCTTCCTGACACTGATGGACAGCTGCAGGAGTTCCTTTCCATGTGATTCAAGACAGGCAGGTGTGAGAGGGCTTTGATCTGGAGGCTGTGCAGCTCTGCTGGGCTGCAGCCTGGTAATGGGCAGCAGCGTAAGTGCTGCCTTGGCTCTGGCTCCCTGTGCTCACAGCATTTCAGTGTCTCAGCTGAGGGATGGAGGTAAAGGTTATGTTTTCAAGCGTTGATAGGTCTGTTTCCCAGTGCTTGAGCTGGGATTTTTTGCTTTTGTTTGTTTGGGTTTTAGTTCCCTCCTCTTGGATACCTGCTTATTGCTCCAGTGTGCTAAGAAAATGCCAGTGTACTCTTATTTTTCTGTGTTTAAGCACTGATAGTGTGCTCTGTGCTGTGCAAGGTAGGCAGCGAAGACAGTTCTTGTTTATAGGAGCCAAGTCTAAAGATCTACAAAAGCCAAAGGTGCGCTGGGATGTCTTGAGGGTTTAGGTTAGGCTTTGAAGAGTAACAGTTGACCCTGTTTGTGGGTGGCATGGAAGTTTAATATCTTATTTTGTTTTAGTACCCCAAGCTTTGTACCATCAGCATTACTTAATTTGTATTGTGCTGCTCAGTGAGATGCTGAGACTGCTCTGTGGCTTGCTTACAAAAGCTAATTCTAAAACCTTCTAGTGACTTGCATGGTTTTTACTACTAACATATAGTACCTAAGATAGAGCTTTTTTTTTTAATAGCAAAATTATACAGCTTTTTTTTAATCAAAATGCCTGGAGTGATTTCAAAACAGCTTAAAGTTGCTATAGTTAGATTGAGAATTTTATTCTTCATCTCACGTTCCCCATGTTAAGTGCTGTAGTATTCTGGCTGTACTGGTAAAATGCTGCAATTGAGGTCCAGCTATTTTTGAAATATTTTCTCTCCCATAGGATAGCTTTTATAAAAGAAACATTATTTTGCACCGGCTAAATAATTGTAGAAGTTTTATCCTGCTGAGTAAACGTATTTGAAAACATGGCAACCAAATCTAAAGTTTGCATGAAAAGTCTGACTACATATTATCTTTTCTTTCTGTGTGTCAAAATCACATTTTGATACTTTTATAATAAATCTCTTGTTTTGGTTTTTCTTTTCTGCTCATCTGGTTCACCAGAATAGTTCACGGGCTTCCTCCATCTTTATCTTTTCAGTCATCTGATTTAGACAAAGGTGCTTGGTTTCTTTGTTCAACAAAGGCATTGTATTCATTTTGCCTCTTCTAGTTTTAGTTGCATCCGTCAAGCTTTTTTATTTTGCTGTAGAATCAAAAATCCTCTGGTTAAAGGGGTGAAAGTTTTAAAAATTGGGGTCTTGTGGCATTTTTCTTGTGTTTTATTTAAGTTACCAGCATAATAGCATTAGATAGATGTATTGAAGGAAATAAATGATCCTAACTCTTTCCAAGTATTCAAAACAGCAATCCTTACCCCAAGCATGCTTGAATGCACTCCTCATTAACAGGCCTTGAGAACATGAATCAGTATTAGTAGTCATTTGCAGTAAAGTTCCTTTTAACCATTCCAGCCAGCTTTCTGCAGCACTAAGCATTCTCTTAGTACCTCCTGAGATCATCAGGATCAGTTAATAGGCATGCTTTGACAACCTGTGGCTGGTACCTTTTATTTGAAGGAGCCTGTGCTGCAGTCTGAGTCAGTCCTGTTTGAGCTCAGTTCAAGTAGGATGCAGAGATTCACTGTCCTCACTAGGTGTCTGGAAAACATTTTTGTCCTTGGCTTAATTTTTAAAGCTTCTCCCCTGTTTACACTGATCTTTCCTATAGGCGATTTCAACTTCCTAATGTTAGTAACTTTTTCCCTTGTTTCACTCACCCCACAGAGGAACTGGGCTGATTCTTTCCCAGTTCTTGTGGGAAAAAGTACAGAAGTGACAACTGAAATGAGATTTGCTGTGTCTTAACTCCAGTCTTCAGAGGTGTAACGTGCAGTTTGCAGGTCCTGCTGTGCCTTCTCTGCCTACAGGTATTTCAGTTTGTAGGGAGAAAAGTAAGTTTGTTGTGCAGAACCTGAATGTGATCAGCACAGGAGGAAGCTCCTAGCTGGACACCAGCCAGTGCTGTCAGGCTCTAACCTTGGTACATTAAATGCAGCACCAATTACCAGTCCTTGCTTGTCGCATAACCCTGCAGGCTGGTTTTCAGGAAAACCTGATGGCCAGAGAAACCCAGCTGTAGCTCTCTGCAAAAGTACCAACATTCTGTCCTTCAGAAACTGTGTAGAACCTTTTTTCAAGTCTGTTGCTCTGGAAACTTTGCACTCTTCCTGCTTTCACTTGTCATCTCACCTCTAGATGCTCTTTTGGAACTGTAACATCAGAGTTTGTAAAAGAAAACTCTAGATAACTGATGCTATATGCATGTAGTTCTTAGTCAGGTTTATATAAATTATTCTGAAGGATAAGCACCTTTTTCCCCTCTTAAATGATGTCAAATTATGCTTTAAATCTTTTTGATTTTGTTCCTTCCAAGCACAAAAAAAACCAAATGACAAGTCTGCTTTTGCCTCAGGAGTTTTGAGGCTCTTGCATTTTGATTTAAAAGCACATGCTAATTTTTACCTTCTCCCTTCTGCATGTCTGGTGCTTTGTGACCCTTAAATTTAGGGGTTACTCCCCTGAGCTTTATAAAGCAGAAGCATTTTTTTTTTAAAAACACTAAGAATAATTTGCACTTGATTTTAAAAACAGAATTAAAATAAAAGAGCTAAACCAGTTTCCAACTACTGTGAAATTAATAAATTCTTCTTTAGCAAGTCGTAACTTAATTAATATTTCAGCTATGAGAATTCCAGTTAGCACTGTAAAGGTTATACATCTGGATTTTTGTTTTAAAGTAATGAAAACCGTGTCTCAATTCTTCAGAAATTCATCAAAATGTTTTCAGTGAAGAGCGGAACTTTAATTTTCTGTACTGATTGCCTTCACTAAGTGTCTCTTAGCTATCTATTTTTAGACACCTGTGTACTTTGTTTTTTGATTTCTCTGATATAGTCCTGTTTCTTAGCAAGAGGAATGTGGGTTCTCTTGATACATACCAAGTACATAAGTAAAATATTCAAGGTAGAAACTATGCATCAAGATCATTGAGCATAGAAAAGACTGGAAGCTCTCTAGATGAATTTTTCAGCTCATATCAACTTGTATTCGAGGCTTCTTCTGGGGTTCATGTTCTGTTATCTTCTGCATAGAGATTCCATAGCAGTTAAAATATTTTGCTGTTTGTCTAATTCAGACCTGTGCATGTTTGCTCAGCAGCTTCTGGGTGATATAGTGGCTTCTCACTAGTGGGACTTGTGAAACATGGGTTTGGCAACATCCAGACTACTCTGGATTTTGCAATTGAGGTGAGCTTGCTTAAAAATCCATTGTTTTTTTCTTTTAAAGGAGAGAAGAAAGATGGGCTGGTGTTGCAGCAGTACTTACTATTTTGGCTTGCAGAGGGGAGAGATGGGAACCAGGGCATAGTGTGGGACCGTTTCAGTGGGTGGCATGTGGGGGAAAACAATTAGGTGTTTATTGGTTTGGTTGATGTGGTTTGGCTTGCTTTGTTTGCATCTTTTTAAAAAAAAAAAAAAAAGTTGGGCTCAACTTCAAGTTGAGTAATGTTTTGAATAAATATATCTTATCAAGAACTGAGTTCTGGAGTTATGTTTGAGTCTGGTTTCCTAGGAAACCAGAATACATGTTTCTCTCCATTCACTGTCACAGTTTTGCCAATTTAATCCAAACTTTAGAGAGGACGAGATACTCTAGACATTGAATTCTTGAATATTTCATAAAAATATGCAGCTGGGAAGAGGGGAGAGAACTTATGATTGCCCCCTTAAGGGAAAAGGTTTAACACAAGTGCAACTTGCGATGGGGATTGCTCTAGGCAGTGCTTTCAGTTAATGAATCCAGTGGTGATGCTCTGCATGGAGCTATAGAAGATAAAAACTCTCTACTGTGCTTGAATTGCTGCCTATGTGATTACTGAAACTTCTTTCAATTAGTGGTTGGTATGTTTCCTCCATGCTGGGTATCCTTTTCCTTCCAATTTCCAATGGTATTTACTAGTGAATCCTAGGTATTGTTACCTAAATAGGTTGATCAGAATTATCACCTCTAAATGTGAGATGCAGTCTGATTCTGGCCTAACACTGCCCAAGAAAGGAAGAAATCACCCCATGGGATTTTTCTGAAGAGCAGAAAAATAAAGTTGTAGAGAATGGTGGGGTATTTTCCCCTGGATTCTGCAACCAAGTGTAGCCTTGTTTTCACAGCACTAAAAAAACTCCTAATGATGTTTGAAGGGGAGTGGATTTGTCTCCAATCCAGACTGGTTTTAGCACTTTTGTTTGCTGGTATAGTGAATGGAAGAAGGGAAGGGGGGTATTGTCTCTTGCAGAAATTTTGGAAGAAAATTAAAATCTGATTTAAAGCTGAAATGAGAAGGTAAGAAATATCTTGATTTCCTCACTCAATGCACATTTAGACAAAAAAGTGGATAGTCTTCTCTCTGGTAGCTTGAATTTTTACTTTGCTTTTTGGGAGCACAGCAAAACTCTAGATGCCTGAAATGGTGGAAGGTGTGTGTGTGTGTGTCACAAGTTAGCATGCATTTTCTGTTTGAGAGTACCTTACCTCAGAAAAACACATTGTCCATTTTGAATGAGGCTGGAGAGTTCTGTTCTGTACTGGCCAGTCCCATTCCTAAGAAGAGATCAAAAGGTTTTTGGATAGTGACCAAAAACCCATGAGAACTGCCTATCTGTGTAATATGAGATAGCGAGCCTGCTTTGGCAGGGGGGTTGGACCCGATGATCTCTTGAGGTCCCTTCCAACCCCTAAGATTCTGTGATTCTGTGATTCTGTGAGAACGAGTTGCTAGACTGTAGAGAGGTTGGAGCTTACCTAGGAAGAGATGGTTGTAGTGCTTGAGTGTGAGGAATATTGGGAGACACAACTGCCTCAGCTGTGTTTCCAGCTCTTAAGGTGTGATACTTGCAGGCTGACACTCTCAAGGTGAGGTGTACGGCTGCTGTATCTATTTTCCACTGGCTTTCTGTAATGATAAAGTAGCTGGCAGGATAAGGTCACTGAGGGATCTGGAGTGTTTTAGTTCAATGGAGCCTGTTTGCACAAGCCATTTTTAAAAAAATGATTTTACTTGGGTTTCCAAGCAGTCTGTCAAGGATGACTTCCTGAAACGTACTGCATGGACCACTGAGTCTCAAAAGCTGTGCTCTTAGAAGCACTGACTATACTTAAGTGAATTACTTGTTTAATACAAAAAGCATTCCTGCAGATCTTGCTGTGAAATCCAGAGCATTCGCTAGTCACAGTGCTGCTTTTCTGGGGACAGTTGGCTGCACTTAGAAGGTTACTTATCCTGGAGAAGAGAGTTTAGAAATTAAGGGTGAATATTCTCACGTGCAAGGATGTGAAAGTCTCTGACACCTTCAGTATCACCAGGCTGAACAGAGAAGGGAATTACTACTGGGTGTAAGTGTGGAGAGACTTCCGGCTCCTTTCTTCTTTTTCATTTTTCTCTTTTTTTGAAAACCTCTCCATTCTGTTTCCCTCCCAGCTTCATTCCAGATACTGAGAAAAAGATCCATAATAATCAGATCCTACTGTTAAGAATGATTTTATTTAACTTGAAACATTGATTTTAGCTACTATTTTGTCTTCCATTTATGAAGAGGTTGAGAACTGATTATATTGAAATTATATGTGCTCCTTCTGTGTTTCCTGAAGGGACTTGATGTGTATAGCCTTATGCTAGCTTCATGAGTGGTTTAAGCTGCCAGAAGGAGCTGTCTTGCCATTCCCTTCCATGGTGGTGAGGTTTGTGTGCCTGCATAGGTTAGGTGGAACCTAATTTGGGGAGCCTGATTATTTTTCAGTCAGATTTGTTTGAAGTTTTGGAAAGGGGCAGAACTGTCTCCTTTGCAGGAACCTAATTTAGGGAGCCTGATTATTTTTCAGTCAGATTTGCATGAAGTTTTGGAAAGGGGCAGAACTGTCTCCTTTGCAGCAGAAGGGCCTGGTCTGACTTGCTGCATGAGGTGAGGCAGCACCTTTGTGGCCCTGTTTGAGTACCTGGTTAAGTCAGTCTGGAGATTGGTTCCCACTTCACATCTGTGCCCTGTGCAGTATTGTTTCAAGCCAGGTTAGTGTACTGGCTGTAGGTTTAGAAGTCTCCCCTTCCCCAAGGAGGCACCTGCCGCAGGGTGAAGGAAGGGAGTAGGACTGTCCTTTCTGTAGGAACAGGATGGTAATTGAGTTGAATTGTCTTGTCAGTCCATGTTGCTGGACTTAATAAATGATGTGAATTTTCAGTAGCCTCTTGTGTGCGTGTGTGTGTCTGTCATAGAATCACAGGCTGGTTTGGGTTGTAAGGAACCTCAGAGCCCATCCAGTTCCACCCCCTTGCTATGGGCAGGGATGCCCTTCACCAGGCCAGGGTGCCAAAACCCCATCCAACCTGGCCTTGGACACTGCCAGGGAGGAGGCAGCCACAGCTTCTCTGGGCAGCCTGTGCCAGGGCCTCACCATCCTCACAGGGAAGAATTTTTTTCCATCCATCTAATCTCAGTCTGTCTGTCTTCAGATTAAGGCCGTTACCCCTTGTCCTATCACTCGCCCTTGTAAACAGCCCCTCTCCATCTCTCTTGTAGCCCTTTCAGGTACTGGAAAGTCTCCCATGAGCCTTCTCTTCTCCAGGCTGAACAAGCCCAGCTCTCTCAGCCGCTCTTTATAGGAGAGGTGCTCCAGCCCTCTGATCATCGTCATGGGTCTCTACTGGACTTGCTCTGACAGGTCCAGAACTGGACACGGTGCTGCAGATGGGATGTCACCAGAGCAGACCAGAGGGGCAGAATCACCACCCTTGACTTGCTGCTCACTTTTGATGCAGCCCAGGACATGGTTGGCTTTCTGGTCTGTGAGCACACATTGCTGGCTGCGTTGAGGGTTTTGTGTGCTAACACCCCCAGGTCCTTCTCCTCAGGGCTCCTCATTCTTTACCCAGCTCGTAGTTGTACTTGGGATTGTGCCAGCCCATGTGCAGGACCTTGCACTTAGCTTTGTTGAACTTCAGAGTAGCTATAGTTTAGTAAGCAGAAGGAAATTGTTTTAGACTGTAGTGATGATCAGTACTTCAGAGAAACTCCTTTTCTAACAGAAGCTGGGCAGTCACTATATTTGAAATAAATATTTTTGTTTTGTGGTGTGTTTTGTTGGGTTTTTAATTGCAGGGTATTAAAAACAGTGGATTTCTTCCCAGGTAACAGTTGTTCTTCCTGTAGCTACCATTTAAAGCTTTGTACTGAGATCTGCAAGCTACTGGCCTATCAATTAAACTCGTACGTCATTATCTGAAAGAAACCTTCCATGGAGGAATGTGCTGTCTCTGACACCAAAGACGTGTGTTTGTGAAGGCCAGCTTTCACCAGGGATTCTGTCCTCCCTTAATTCTAGGTCACCTCTGCTGTTCTGCACTGTGTGCATGAGAGTGTGTGCACATGAATGTATTTGTATCTAATCTTAGAGCTTTGTTCTCTGAAGTGACTGACAGGTTAAAGTTTGAATTTCTGGGTTGCAGAAGAAAGTGGTTTGGGCAATATGGTTTGGGCAATAAGTGACAGAGCAGTTCTTCTAGGAAAGCTGATGGTGGTCGCTGGTCTGCCAAGCTTGATTGCAAATGTGGTTGCATAGGAGGCTCATGAGTTTGCACTGGTGAATCTGAAGAGCAGAAATGCAATTAATAGATAGGATTTTTTTTGTTCTGTATTGATATTTGTTTAGTTGATGGTCTCTCTGGCTGATGTTTTAAGTAGCTGATTATTCACTTAAGACCCTTGTCTCCTCTTAGAGAGGATCTTATGTGTCTTCTGGATGCTGACATACATTCTGATCTCCCAAGAGCCATTATTGATGCTGATGCTGTTTTCAGAAGATATCAGTTACTTGGTTATCCATCCTTTTGGCGCTCAACACTTTCCAGGTTTGGCTCATCCAGAGGTAATTTTGTACCTTTTTTCCTTGTAATAAGTAGTTTGCTATGGAAAAAGCTAGTGATAGTACACCTTGGTGGTTCAGATTCTGATTTAATTGAAAAGTAGACTGTGATATGTCATCAAATACAGAGTAGAAAAGTTACTCATTATCAAAATTAATAATGAATTCTGAGTATTAGCAGGTAAGTTCTGTAAGAACCTTGATAGTAATATATTTTAAATCTAATTGTTGATCTTTGCAAGAAGTTACAAAATTTTTGCATGCCAAATTTGAAATAAACTGTAGTGTAAGTACCTACTAATACACAGGTTGCATTACAAGTATTTACTTTGGCTCAGAAATGAGCAACAATTTATGACATGCAGCATTCTTAATATTTTCCCTCCCTCCCTTTCTTTTGGGTTGCTCTTTGTTCACTGTTCTTCACGTTTCCTTTATTGTTCCATGACAGAAGTAACCTTTATGGAATGAGGAACTTCAGATACTAAGGAGGGAGAAGAAATCTAAATTGTACTTTTTGGAAGCACTTTTATCGTTGAATAAAGAGAACGATTGGCAGCTGATTAAAAAAACTCCTTGGGCAGTGTTAAGGCATTTTACTTTTTTTTAACACTTTGAAAGATTGACAATAGACCCTGCAGCCATTCCCTGTCTCTGGAGCTGTTGTGCAAATGTCTAAAGGACTTCCGAACTGTTACTGCAACCTGTGCTGTGACTGTTTGTTTAGTACAGTTTTGTTGCCTTTCATGAACATGTTTTGGTATATTACTTGTTGAACATGTAAGTTCCTGTTAGGAAATTGTTAGTCAGGGGTCAGTGTGATGTGTGGTAGAAAACAAGCGTGGTACTTATGACACATCTGTTAGACAAGCTGTCGTGTTGGGCTGAGGTAAAAACTCTCCCATTTGTCTAATACAGCCAAAGACCCAAGACTTGGCATAATCTGTGGAAACTGATAGAATAATGTGGTGATCTCATACATGTAATTCCAGTTGATTTTTGTGAGCAAAAGTGAAGTACTTGATAGGTTAAATGCATTTTGTGCATGAAGGAATATTCACCATCTGACATAACTCCTTCTGAATTCCTCCTTTTTTCCCTTTCCTCAGGTTATTCTATATAAGACATTACCACAAATTTTATAATCCTTATTTTCCATGCATAGTTGACTCTTGGAAAGTTAGTTTGATTACCTGATTTAAAAAATTTATCTGCACAAGTGAGCTGCAGAGTCCTGACTTTAGACAGTTTGTAGGCCAATTGGAGGGGAAGCATTTTGGTAAGGAACATTTTCCTACAAGGATCCTTTTTCAAACTTGTCTGACTCTTGAAAAGTTCTTATTTGATCTGCTCAAAACAGAAAACACTTGAATTTATTAAATGCAGTCCTACGGAATATTGCTTTAAACAGAAGGGGTTGGATTATCAAATGGGTACATGAGAGCTTTTTTTAATGCTTGCTTTCTTTAACCTTTTCAAATTCCTGTTGATGGTTGGTTCTTTGGGAAACTTGTTCCAAAACTCTCTAATAAATACTCTTTTTTTGCTTTGCAAAAAGATACTTACAGACTATACAGACTTAGATTTTTCTGTTGCTATTGTTATTACTACATTGATAAAACAATACCACAAAACCACATATTGTACTAGAAAACTTTAAATGGCAGTGTTAAATGTATTTGGCCTCTTGTGATGGAAGTAAAAATGCTTTGGCATTTTTTATAGTGCACAAAACTGTAAGACATCTTTATTTTTAGCTTACATTTATGTTCAGTGACTTTGAAGTACATGTGCTAGAAAGGGTTAATATATTGAATGTTGTGTGTCAGGACGTGATTTTTAATCTGTGTGAGTAGATTTAACTGCTGATAGTTGCATCCTGAAGGGTCTTTACTAGAGTGGCTTACGTTTATCCCACTGGTGTGACCCAGTTGCCTCCCAGTTCTCCTTCTTTCCTTAGAGAGACTCTGAGCTGTTGCGTGAGCGTGAGTCCGTTGTCCGTCTGCGTGAACGAAGGTGGCTTGATGGAGCCTCATTTGCTAATGAAAGAGGCTCTACAAGTAAAGAAGGGGAACCAAACCTGGACAAGAAGGATAGGCCTGTTCAGAGTCCTGTTTCTTTAGGAGAAGACTTGCAGTGGTGGCCAGATAAGGTACTGAATTGTTTTTACTCTGTTATTTGCATGCTGTGCAGTTGATTTCTGATCCATTTTCTTTTTGTTTTTTAAATTAAATCCCCCCCCCAAATGTATTTTCTGTATTTCCTTTTGCAATATTGTATCTCAGTTTATGTGATATAATGTAATAAAGATTATTCTTTATTGTGCGCTTAGGAAAATTAAAAATAGCACCCTTATAGCTGCACGCCTGTTATTGCTGTTTTAACTTCCTTCTCTGTTTGCTCTGAAGGCCCTGCTGGAGATAATATGGTTTGGGGTGGGTTTTACTTCTTTTCTTTCTTAGGTGCACAAAGCATTTAATGTGCAATGGGAAACTCGTGAAGCAGTTTAAACTATCCTTCATCAAGAAACCTTCTTTGTTTTGATTGGCATTATTCCCAGAGATACTTTAGGCTTTTAAGCAGCAACAATGAAAGTTGATGTTTATTTGCAGTTGTGTTTGGAGTTGCCCAATAACAGAAACAAGTATCAGTTACTCCTTCAGAATCCCTTTGGCTTTGAATAGCTGGTTTTCTTTGGAACCTGAATTCATTTCCAGGCAAGAACTAATTCCCACATGAGATACAAGAATAATAGGGACACTAGCCAGCTAGCCCGGTGGTCAGGGGGTATCTGTAGTCACTTAAAGAAATCTTTGAGTGACTTTGACACTTGGGGAAATGTCTTTAAAAACAAAGCAAACAACCCAAAAAACTTGCCAGGAATAAAAGTGATTTTTGAATAAGGATATGGTATAAAAGTGCTACAAACTCTGTCCAAAGGTGTGCCGACTTTGTTAGGTCACCCGCTCTGGCAAGAATGTGTAAGAAATGACTGTTTCCCTGACGTGTCTAACTCAAGACCTTTCTCTAGGACCACTGGCATTTCTAACACCAGTGCTGTGGGAGCAGCCTGTGCAGTTTGCTCTGTACCCAGATCACAAACGTTCGCTCCACACGCTGAGCTCCTGAGCTCCTGTTTTAATTCTTCCCCCCCCCCCCCCCCCGGCTCCGTTCTGCAGCTCCTGGTGCCCCCGCGCCGAGAAGGGCCCTGGCTGGGTTCGGCCGTTCCCGGCCGGTGGGTTCGGCAATTCCCGGCAGGCTCGGCAATTCCCGGCGGGTTCGTCAAGTCCCGGCGGGTTCGGCGGCCGGTCGCGCGTCGCCGTTGCCCGGGCAGCCGGTCCGGCCAGTCCCGGGCGGGGCCGTTAAACGCTTTCGGACTCCCCGCTCCGTTTCCCGGGACACGCGTCCTGCCCACCCGCCGCTCTCGCTCAGTCGAGCCTTCGGCCATGGCTGAGCCGGTCGGTACTGCGGGAGCGGGAGAGGAGACCGGCCCCGAGCGCCGGGAGAGCGCTGAGCAAAGGGCTCGGTAAGCCCCGGGAGCCTCCGTCCTCTCACCCGCTGAGCCGGGGGGAGGAGACCGGAGGGGGAACCTGCCCAGGGGCCTGGCCACTGGCCGGTCCCACCCACCTGCGTCCCCCGGGCCACGGACCCCGCGGTTTGGGGGCGGGGAGAGAGCCGCCGAAGCCTCGCCCGGGGCTTTCCGAAGGCGAGGGAAGAGGGAAGCGTCCCGCCCAGCCGGAGGAGGGGCCGGCCGGCCGGGAAGCAGGAGGCAGAGCCGGGGGCGGGGGGATGGACACGGCCCAGCCCACCCAGCCCGGTGCTGGCGAGGGAGGCCCCGCCCGCGGGAGGGGGAGCAGCGTGACCGCCCCTGGCCCCGCCCCTTGGGTTCCCTGGGCTCTCCCTCCCCTGACAGGCAGCGGTAGGAGCCCATGGAGGGGCTGCTCCGCAGGGTCGTGGGAGGGGCGGCGGGGCCGTGCCGGGCGTCGCGCAGGATGGGTGCGTTTCCACCGCAGGCTGCCGGGGTCCGTGTACCAATGGCTGCTGGGGGTCCTTGGCGCCCTCCGAGCTGTTTGCGGCCTCGCCGCCGTTCAAGGGGCCGCCCCCCAGGTCAGGGAGCCGCCCCGAGACCGTACGGCCACTGAGAGCCTCGTCCCGTCCCGAGTCCCCGCGGCCTCTCGGGGTGCGGCCTGTGGAACCTGTCCCCCCACTCCCCTCCGAGCCAGCCCGGAGCGCGGCGCCTCGGCCGCCTCTCCTCGGCCTTAGAGCCCAGGGCGGAGCGGAGCTGGGTGTCCCCCCGCCCCGAGAACGCCCCTGGCAAACACACCCCGCTCCCCCTCCGCCCCCCCGGCCATCCCCCACCGTTGGCTTTTCCATCTGTGAAGCGGGAGTTTGAAAAGAAACGGGCCCTGGGAGCATGTGTGGGGCAGAAGCAGAGGAGTGTGTGTGTGTGGGGGGGGGGGGGGGGGGGGGGTGTGTGTGTCTGTGTCTGTGTCTGTGTCTGTGTCTCTGCCAGTCTGTCTGTCTGTGTCTGTGTGTGTGTGGGGGGGGGGGGTGTCTGTGTCTGTGTCTCTGTCTGCCAGTCTGTCTGTGTGTGTCTGTGTGTGTGTGAGGGGATACAGCGGGTGGAGAGGGGTCCCGGCGTAGGGCGTGTGGAGAAACAGGGATGCCTTCTCAGGTGTTAACAGTTGCCAGTATCTCAGAGCTCCCAGTAAGGGATGGTGGATGGTTGTGGGGTGAGAAAGGACCTTAGAGATCCGTCTTGTTCCAGCCCCCATGCTGTGGGCAGCGGTGGCCACCCCATGCCTGTGGCTTCTGTGTCCCTGAGGAGAAGGAGCGTCTTGTGGAGAGAGACACCGGCTGCACCAGTAGTAGTTCCCAGCAGCCGTGCAGAGCGCAGGGCCAGGGCAGGAAGGTGCCTGTGCAGGCGCTGCTGGCTGTCCTGGCACGATGTGAGTGGGAGACCCGGTTTCCCTCAGCGACCCCTCGCTGGGAATGGCGGGCGAAGCGGTGCCAGGGAAGCCGCGTCAGGTGCTTCAGCTGCTCTCCCGCTGCAAAGAGGTTTTCCAGCAGCGCTGGCTGGGACGGGCTGTAAGGTGGAAAAGGTGTTCCCAGGTCCCCTGTGTGAGTCCTTGCACGGAGCTCTCAGAAGGGAATTATCCCGGTGTGGCAGGAGAATTAGCGGTGCCTTGGCTGGGAGAGGTGGGGGATGCTCTGCGGTGGCTCTGTGTGTGTCTGAGATGATCCCGGGGGCTTGGAAGGGGAACTACAGCAATTAGCTTTGGAAGTTTGCTTGTGGGAAGCTCAGCCGTGGTTGTAAATCCCTGTTCTGTGTGTTCTTTCCTCAGCCCTCAGCCACCTGCAGAACATCCTGATGGGCAGGAAGCTCAACAGCTACAAGCAGGTGCCACCCATGACAGAGGTATTTCACAGCCCTGGTTCTTCTGGGGTTTAGTGTCCCTTGGGAAACTGTGGGGTGTCTGAAACTGCAGAAGGGTGTGCAGCTTGGAATGAATCCCAGTGCTTTGGGTGGGATTAAGGTGGGGTGTGTGGAGGTTTTGCCCTGGCTACAGGCCAAATGCCCACCACGCCGCTTGCTCACTCCCCTTTGTTAGAAATGCCAAAGGTCCCAAGAAAGGACTCGCAGTGACATACTAGTGAAGCAGTAATTTATTATACCTTCCTGCAAGAGAGGGTGACCGAGCAAAGTAGGCACACCTGTGGTCAGAGTTTACAGCATTTTTATACCATATTCCCCTCCGAAATCCCTCCCCTGTTTATCTATGGATTAGGTGTTTCCAACAGGAAAACCTGGTACAGGCTCA